>NC_051452.1:10669538-10755438 GCF_001649575.2 Kryptolebias marmoratus | reverse complement strand
GGAAGAAATCTTTTTACTAATATAATGTTAGGTTATATGTTCCAAGCCTGACAAAGTTTATGTTGTTTTAATACCGAATGCTCTTAATTAGTTCCACCGCACAAGCGTTTGTATATTTTGTATATTCCTGTTGCTCAGATGTTGGATTATTCCATCTATGCCCGTGCGCATGTTATTTACCTGTGTTTACTTTTATTGTGGTCATTTATAAAGCTGTTGTATGGTTTAACTCATTATTCATAATAATATATTGGAAAAAAAAGTCATAGCTGAAAAAGCGTTTCATTATTCAATTTTTATTGATGTTAGACGATGATCCGATGCATGTAAAATTAATAAGGTGACGAAACACTCCGGTGGCCCCCCCACCTAGAAAATGAATCCGGCGCCACTGGGCTCTACTATCCCTGTTTGGTCTCTCTGTGGAAATCAAAACATGGAGACAGAATCTGGTTGGTAAGAACATGAACATAAAGCAATTTAAACCTTGAAATAAAATTTTCACTTCATTTCAATCTGTCTAATATTTCAAACAAAAACGTCCGTTCAACCGGCTCAGATGTCTTTTCACCGCCGAGCGCTGAGACCGCTAATTCTTCTTTAGGTTTGCCAGGAGACTGATTATTATTAAATAACCGTCTAAGACTGAAAGATGAGTTTCTCTGGGGTTTAAATCCGGGTGTATTAACCGAGTTAAGAGGGCGCTTCTTCTGTTAGAGAGTAGTTTCCCATCTATATTTAGCAAAGAAATGTGACGATACGAGCCGACTTCTTCAGTGTTTCTGCCTTTTAAAAAATTAAATAAATAAAAACCAGTTAAAATTACCTCTGTAAGGGAATGAGGGAGGACTTTATCAACTGGGGCTTCAGTAAATGGTTTGTGCAGGTTTGGCCACAAAATCTCACTGATTTTCTTATAACATTCACTGGATACCATCTGCTTTATTGTTTTCAGTAGAGGTAATTACCTTCATCATTTCTTCTATTGTTATTTTTGAGTTCAGCTCTTCTTCCTCTAAGATAAAATTGTAAAAAATTATATCTTCAGGATAAGTTAAAACCTCACCTCTTATTTATATTTTTGTGTATTCCTGTTTTTTTGAGTTGTCTTGCCAATATGTTGCGTGGTTTATCTCCAAGCTCAAAGTATTTCTGCTTGGTTTTTGCAGAAAGTTTATTAGTATATTCATATTTTGAAGAGAATATTTTCTCATGCAGCATGTTGGGCAGTATTTGGGCATCCTCTTTATAAAAAAACTTTAATTTGTTTATCCCACTAACCCTTTAAGAACCACGGGGATCACCGGTGACACCGCGGAGCATGTGTATTTACACATAGGGCATTTTTTGACACAATTATTGACAAAAATAGACAAGAAAGACCAATATTATTATGGTGCTTGAAGGGTTAAAGAAGCTTAGCCTTGTTTCTCTTTCTTCTGGCTGATTCAAATGAAATAACAGCACGTCTTAAACAGGCCTCCCAAAGTACAGCAGGTGTAGTTTCTGATTATCATTAATTTCAAAATACAGAGAAATTTGTGTTTTTAAATATACTCACCTAACAGTAGGGTTAGGTCTACATATCTGCTGCGGTCTGGATGTATTTTGAATATTTAAGGTGAAGTAATGGGATATTTTTTGAGGCATCAGTTTGAGATCCAGAATCAACTCTGGTTTACGATTATTGTCCTGATGAAAAGAAGGAGTGATCTCTGCAGTTCTTCAAACAAGTTTGCAATTAAAATCTCCCTCAAGAAAAAGATTTTTCAAGAAATACGGTCTGTCCATATTCAGGGCTTATGTTGAATATACAGTACATGATTACAGTTACAGATTACATTTACCCTTAGTGAGATTGATTTTTTTTCTGCGCCGAATTCCGTTTAGGAATTTGACAATTTATATAATATCTTTCTGTCCTACCGTGATTATTTTTATACGAAATAAGACACTTGCACATCCTTAATCTGTAGGATGTGCTCTTTCATTCGGTTTCATTAAATTAGTCTGAAATAAACTAAAATGGCATACTTTTGAATCCATTAGCTGATTACTGTTGCTGATTTCGTCCGTCAAAATTGACACGGGACGGCCGCACAAAGCACTAAGAAGCAGCAGAAAAAGTTTATATATAATAAAACTAATTACGGTTTAAAGGATTAGGTTTAAGCCGATAAACAGATGGGTTTTATAGATGCTCAATATGCTTTAAATGTCTTATAAATTGCATTTAAATGCGCTGAATTACAATAAAACATTTAATTGACAGTTTTCCATAACGGGTTTCGCATTGACTTTTTTGACAGAATGCCATTAGAGTTAATTAACCACTAACAATTAAGCAAAGAGACGTGTCTTACCGACTAAGAAAAGACCAAAGACGAGTATCAGGAGACGGGTAAACATGTTCACTGCTGTCTCACTCTTCTCTCCTCCTTTTTGTATTAATTCCCCACGTCCTTAATCCTGCCTTGGGACAAGAGAGACACCGAAGACCAGTCCTCTCCAGCCGCCGAGGAGCCAAATCCAATTAAACTCGGGGAATTTTAAAAGAGTATTAAAAACAAAAAACTTTCCCAGCTCTTAACATGCTCACTTTCTGGTCGTGGTTTCAGAGGAAACTGATAGCACAGATCTGAGAGTTTGTGGGTTTTCATCAATTCAGAACGCTCTCAGGCATAACTTGCACCTAATGTCCGTTTACAAGGGGCCAGTGTTTTTATCTATATCTATATCTATATCTATATCTATATCAGGTTAAAAACCACACTGTGTGCACTAAATGTTGGTTTTTCTGCTTCACACAGAGCATGCAGAGAAGGGTGTGATTGTGTCTTTCTTTTTCAAGTCCCCTATATGACTTCAGAAGGATAAAAACACAAAATGTGTTCAGCATTTGGCTTCATTTTGACCAGATAATTAAGTTTTTACTTTGGTACTCTGTCGTCAGTGTGGAGGATGTAAGAAATGGAGACAGTGGCGGCTCCAGAGAGGGGTGCTAAGGGGGTGTTAAGCATTTTATTGAGGGTTCGATGAAGGATTATTTGTTCTTACACGCCTGGAAACATTTCTCATAGAAGACCCTGCATCACTGTCTCTGCTGCTGGCCTCTGATTTAACATCTCCTTCTCCTTCTCCACCCTGACTTTGCTCTTTCTACAGTGGCAATAAAGATTATTATTTTTAAATATGTGGAAAGCAACAGTTAGCACAACTTCTGCACATAAATTAAAGAGGATTGAATACATTGCTAGCATTAAATAACCAGAAAGGACTGTAACATAGGTTAAGAACAACATTAATAGCTTTGTTAACTGGCTTAACATTATATATTGACATGGATCATCATTTAGCTAACATTATCAGCATGGAACACCATTACTCAACTTACACGCCAGAGCTGCAGGATCATCATGGAAAAAATAAAAGAAACATGAAAAACAGTCCTGTTTTCTTAGTCATAAAGTGTGAAAATAAAGAAACAGCAGCCCTGTGTGGGAGTAAAATTACACAATGCAGCAAAATGAACACATCAAACCCTGATCTGTGACTAACTGCGCTCTTATCAGGAGGGCACATTATGCTTTATGAGAGAAAAATAAAAATATTAGCAGGAAAAATGTATCTGGTGAGAGAAACTTGTCAGATTCTGTTCATGGGAAGCTCCGAGCTCAACAGAAGCTGTTTTTTTAGACCAGAAAAAAAAAAAAAAAGCAGATAATGATCTCACATTCAGCACGTACAGACAACCACAGACACATTTTCAGCTAAATTACACAGGATATGGTTAAAGGCATCATCACCTTTCAACACTGGGTTGTGCACCATCTGAAACCCGCTGCAGAGGTGAAAATGTTGAAATCAGAAAAGTCACATTAAACTTATTTATTCAGACTCCGCTGCACAGTTTACATCAAGAGTTCATATGAAAAGCAATGCACAGAGAGTACATTTGGTAAAAAAGTAAAGTAAATAGTATGTTTATCTTTGTATTATTACATGTATTTCACTAAAACATGTAAATGATAGTTTGATGGGTCAAGAAATAGGCTTTAATCCTCCACAAATACAGAAAAAAAACATTTTTATACAACTGCTTTTACTGAAAACACGTTAAAAGAAATTCCTCTCTTCGCCTCACATCAGAAGCAAACAAACAGAAAACAAAAACACACTTTATCAGGGTTTTCTTAAGCAAAAGCACAGTTTTCTGGTACAAAGTACATGTAATCACAAAGTATTTTATAGGATACATTATACCAAAATCTGACAAAACAGTTTACAAAATAGTAAAAATAAAATCAAGTTTTCTTGTGAAAAATTTGCGCAGCTCTTTTTGTTGACCTATCTAATGCGTTTGACACTGTAGATAACATCCTTTTGATAAATCGACTCTACAAGATTGGGTTCTCTCTTCAGGCCGTGAACTACTTCTCCAACTATTTATCTGCAAGAACTGTGTCCAAGCTGCCGCTGGGTCTTGGTCCTCCCTCCTTCTTGTTTTAAAGGGGAGTGCCTCAAGGCTCCATACTAGGTCCTTTTTTGTTCCCAATTTATGTTAACAACCTGTGCAATGACTTGCCTGATGCTAAATCTCACCCTTATGCTGATGATACAGTTATTTATTGTTTGTCTTCTTCAAATTCGCAGTCAGTCCAACTGCCGTTTGATGCTATTCAGTCCGTCTGGCTGGACTTAAGCTGGTTTTGAATGCAGAAAAATCAAAGGCTATACTATTTTCAAATGGTAAGCAGCTTCCATCTATCCTCCCCCAGCTTGTTAACTGTTCAAAGGGCTGAAATTTTAGGTATTCTGACTGATGAGAATCTTTCCTTTAAATCTCATATTGACTGGTTTCTAAATTAAAACTTCTGTTTTTAGAAACAAAGTGTTTGTCACACCAAGTCAGAGGGTACCTGATTATCTCAACCATTCTGCCCCTGATAGATTATGGAGATCTGCTTTTTATGAACTCTTCAGCCCAGCTTTTGAAAAAATTGGATGACTGACTGTGGCTACCGAATACATCACTGCACTTTACATGCCACACCAAAATGTTTCTCTTTGACTGACCGCAGATGTTCCAACTTGCTGGTTTTTACCTATAAATGCATCCTTATGTTCTACTTATGTTTTAACTTTTCTCTACAACTCTCAGCCATCATAGCCTGTGCTCTCAGGACATCATTTTAATTCAGGTCTCAAAGGTCAGAACTGAATCAGGTAAAAAGGCTTTTAAATTTTCCGTCCCACCCACCTGGAATAATCTGCAGAAGGACTTAAAGTTATCATCTCCTGTTACCTTGGGGCAATTTAAATCAATTCTAAAGTACCGAGAGATCAGATCACTTGACTCCTGTAGCTGCCTTAATGTGTAATTATGTGATTTCTCACATAATTTTGTGCATTTGGATTTGTTGCATGTTTTATGCTGCTGTCTTGGCCAGGTTTTTAATCTCAATGAGTCATTTTTTTTCCTGGTTGAATACAGGATACTTCTACTACTTGTGAAATGTTTGTTCGTTTCCAGTTTATAAAGAAACAACACAAAAGGAAATAAACCATTTTTTTCCCCAACTTTTTTATAAGTTAAATGTAAATGAATACTATTTCAGTTATTGCAGTTTTCATAAACTAACGTAACACAGAGGGGAACCTCACCGGTGATAAACTAACCTGGGATAGATTAGCTAAAAACAGTTTGACAACACAGTGATAGTTAAAAAAAAAACAAAATTACAATTGCAGAAAGGAAAAAAGAAGCTAAATATAATAACTCTGAGGCACAATTCTCCTTTTTTCACAAAGTTAGGCTAAACTAATCTAATCTAAGCTAATTAACCGTTACAGACTCATCAAACTTCCTGTAAGAAACAGTTCATTTCTCAAAATAAAGAAACTGTTTTTGTGCCAAAACTTAGAATACTTAATATTAAAAACATATTTATACTTTTTGACTCCATTGCAACTAATTTTATTGTGTTATGCTAATTTGTGTGTTAGCATTTTGTGACCTCTATTCAGACGTTGGCTTCCAGATTTTATATTAAAAATAAATGTAAATGGACCAAATAATATAAATTTGCCTCAAATCTAAACTCTCTAAAGTATGTAATATTTTATTTAAATTTTTTAATTGTGTGTTTGGTTCAATTCAGTCAAGGTCATCCAGTTAAGTTCACATGATTAATTTTCACATTTGCTTGAGACTGAAATTAATTTGTCCTAAACTGACGAGAATTTATGTTATCTGAAGTTTAATCAAGCATAAAGAAACTAAAAAACAGCAAAGTAGAAAATAGAGTTTGATGTTACGACTTAAAGTTTCTGTATTTTATTAAGAATATAGCAGGAGCACGCTGTAGTTAGTGCAGTTTAAGTTTGATATAAATCAGAAAATGACCAGTGAAAAAAGATTTATAGTTTGACTTCAGCTTAAATATGTGTTTTTAACTGTGCTTTAAATATAAATGTTGAAGATTCATTTTCTGTTTGAGTTTGAAGGTAATGATGTTTTTCAGTTAAAACGTGAAAACTAAGGAAAAGTCATTAAATGGGGATAAAGATTTTGTTTCAGACGTGTAAAGATGTGATGAAGCTCATATTGTCTGAAGTCGTGGTTTTAGACAACTTGTCCTCGGGGAACTTTCTTCCTGGGTTGAGGAAGAGGAGGAGGCTGCTCTTCATCATCATTATTCTCAGCAGGTCGAGGAGCCTGAAGGAAGGAAAATACAGACGGTCAGACATGTTGGGGTCGGGCTTCACCTGAACGATGCAGGTTCGCGGAAAAAACATGTTTCCAGCTTGTGTTTATTGCCTTGTCAAACAGAACGGCTTGTTTGTTATTGTTATCTTAACTTTGTAAAAAAAAAAAGGTCAAAGGTTAAAGCTAATAAAATAAATCCTAACCTGAGAAATTTCATTTTTTGTGAAAACAGAGTGAACACTGAGTGTTGAATCACTGCTGGAACTTGCTGAAGAGGTCGAAACTAAGCAGAACACTAGCTAAAAGCTAAATGTCTTTGTTTGTTTTTTGTTTATTTAAGAGTGATCAGGGCACTCTTCAAAGTGTAAACTAAAAGTATTAAAAGATTGGCTAAAAGCTAAAAGTAGCCAATTGCTGGATTTAAGATAAAAGTGGCAGAGCAATGAGGTAAAAGCTTAAAGTAGCATAAGAAAACAAAACTAGAGTCATTATGTTAAAGCAGATTTCAAAAAGAATAATGTTTCTGAAGGACCCAGGAGATCTTAATGTTTTCTATGGGGAAAATATTCATAAATAAAAGTATAAAAGTTACAAAAACCAAAAGCCATAGCAGCCATCTACAGGATGAGCTGAATGTTTTGATATACACTACATAAATCACTGAATTCAGGTGTTCCAATCCCTCTTGTGGCCACAGGTAGTCATGCAGACTGCTTCTACAACCATTTGTGAAAAAATGGGTCGCTCTCAGGAGCTTAGTGGATTCCAGCATGGTGCTGTGATAGGATGCAGTCTGTGCAGTAAGTCCAGTCATGAAATATCCTCAATACTAAATATTCCACAGTCAGCTGTTAGTGGGATTATAACAAAGTGGAAGCGATTGATTGACAGCAACTTGGCCATGTAAAATTAGAGTGGGCTCAGAGGATGCGGAGGAGCACAAAGGTCACCAATGTTCTGTAGAGTCAACAGTTACAGACCTCCAAACTTCATGAGGCTTCAAATCAGCTCAGGAACAGAGTAGAGAGCTTCATGGCAGCAGCTGCATCCAAGCTTTCCATCACCAAGAGCAAAGAGTCGGATGCTGTGGAGTAAAGGCCGCCGTCACTGGACTCTAGAGCAGTGGAGACATGTCCTCTGGAGGGACGGATCATGCTTCTCTGTCCGAGTCTGGGTTTGGCTGCTGCCAGGAGAACGGTTCTTGTCTGACTGCATTGTGCCAAGTGTAAAGTTTGGTGGAGGGAGGATCATGGTGTGGGGTTGTTTTTCAGGAGTTAGGCTCCAGTGAAAAGAACTCCTAATGCTTCAGCGTACCAAGACATTTTGGACAATTTTATGCCCCCAACTTTGTGGAAACAGTTTGGGGATGACCCATTCCTGTACCAACATGGCTTTCAGTGCACAAAGCAAGGTCCATTAAGACATGGATGAGTGATTTGATGTGGAAGAACTTGACTGGTCTGCACAGAGTCCTGACCTCAACCTGACAGAACACCTTTGGGATTAGAGCAGAGACTGAGAGCCAGGCCTTCTGTCCAACATCAGAGTCTGACCTCACAGATGAGCTTCTGGAAGAATGGCCCTATGGATTAAGAACTGGATGTCTTTCAAGTTCATAAGGGAGGCAAGCAAATACTTTTGGCAAAATAATGTATGAATGGCTAAAAAAGCCAACTAGCAGAACTAGTTGGACTGTAAAACAAGTACAAATAAATAAAAAGCAGCAAACGAATAGTGTGAGTGCTGAATCACCTCGACACACATTCATGGTGAGAAGGACACATGAAGATCCAGGTGTAGATCCTCTATAGTTTCCTACCTGAGCAGTTCGTCTGGGCTGAGGTTGAGGTTGAGGCTGGCCCTCGGAGGGCTCCGGGGCTCTGGGTCGCTGATGTCGCTGCTGCTTGGAGCGGCTCTGTCGAGGACCGGTGTGGCCGGGCTGCTGCTGCTCATGGTGGTGGTGGTGATGGTGGTGGCGGTGCTGAGTAGGATGATTGTCAGGAAGAGGAGGAAGATGGTGATGATGGTTTTGCTGTTCAGTATTGGCCCAGCCCAAACGAAGCTCCTCCTCATCTGCTCAGGAAACATCAACAATCATCAGAGATGAGTTGAGCCGGGAGAAATACTGTGCAGTTATGTTTCTCAAAGAAAACAAAATATTTGTGACAAAGAACATAATCTTGATGTTTGGAAGAGAATCATCTAATCCAGTGGTTCCCATAGTTTTCAGCTTTCGACCCATTAAATAACAGTGACAAAGGTGTGTGACCCCATCTGTTGGCTGTTTAAACATCCAAATGTGCTAATGATCCTATTAAATAAGGGCATAATGACAACACAAACAGTCTTAGCATCCATTTTGCTATTTTTTTAAATCATTAAATGACTTATATGTCAATTCTCTGTAACAATTATGGTGTAAATATATAATAAAAACTGGGTTTTTAATTATAACTTGATATATGGAGAAGGACCCCTACTTGGTGTTGGGTGACCCACATTGGGGTCCCGACCCCAACTTTGGGAATCATTGATCAAATCTACAATCCCATACACACAATGAACAGTAAAAAAAATTGTCATGGTATTTCAACTTGCTGTCATACAGAAATTTCAAGATAATCTTCAGCTTGAAATAAAAAACAATAGTCGTATTTTGTGAACAACTGAGTCAAAAACAGCCTTATCAGGAAATTTTATTTTACTTCTTTATCTATAGTTGAAAAAGAAATCATGTCCTGTCAAAGTATCTGTACAGTCTGTAAACAAACTGCACTTATGATGCTCATTTTTTTTCCGGAAAATATTGTATTTCAACTTGGGTGGGACAGCGGCGAAGTGGTTCGAGCTATTGCTTTCCAGCAAGAAGGTTGCAGGATTGCATCCCTGCCTGCGGCCTTTCTGGGTGGAGTTTACATGTTTGCCCTGTGCACACGTGGGTTTACTCCGGGTACTCCGGTTTTCTCCCACAGGCCAAAAACGTGTATGTTAGGTTAAATGGTAAATCTTAAACTGTCCCTAGGTATAAGTGAGAGTATGAATGGTTGTTTGTTTCATTTGTCTCTATGTAGCCCTGAGATGGACTTGTGACCTGTCCAGTGTGTCCCCCGCCTCTTGCACAGTGAATGCTGGAGATAAGCACCAGCTCCCCGCGACCCGTAATAGAGAAGTGGGTAAAGAAAATGGATGGATGGATGTAATTCTACTTATTTTTTAAAAATCCAATAATTTTAGGTAAAACTCTAAGCCTTGGGGTGCTCCAGATGTAATTTATAAAGAGGAGTGGGTGATAGTGCTATCTTAAGTAGTTTTATCAGCTTCTAACAGGTTTTCCTTCAGTGCAGTGAGTTTCAGTGTGAACATGACTGATTATAAATAAAACATTACCCTCTAGTTGCATGCTCCTTTTCCGTTTGCTCCGAACACAGCAAACAATAACAATGATGATCAGCACCAGAACAATACCTGATGAAGATGATAGCATTAGTTACAAGACATGTAGACCTCCACAGGTGTGTGTTGTGTTCACGTTTAACTCCATCAAGACTAATTTCAACATAATTCTGTGTAACTACACACAATATATTGCAGTAAGATATTCAGTAAATAGTTTAATTCTCAGTTTTGATTGAGAACAAACTCACCTCCTCCACCAGCTACAAAAAACCAAATACTAATCCCAAGCAATTCGTCTGGGATACCTGGGAGAACTAAAAAAGGAAACACAAAGAAGGTTCACTGAAATATTCGTACCAAATTTTAAACACTTGATAATTGGTTCTTTTAGGCAAGTGTGAAGAAATATGCATCTTTAAAACATTTTAAGTAACCCTGCTGTAATATATTTGACCACAGAATAAAAGAAAACTTGCATTATTGTTCTTAGTGTGTAAACAACCAACATGTCATAAAAAAGTCTCAATGAAACAATAGTGAGCAACTCCAGTCCATAAAACTTGTGTTCAAATTGTGTGTTTTCCATTTTCTGTGTGGGAAAAGTTCTTGTTTTGTATCAGTGTGCCAGTGATTGGCTGTAGGAATCTTATGAGAGGCCCTTTAGGACATATGACATGAAAGCAAGAAGAGTTTATGTCCTAAAGGGCCTCTCATAGTAATCTCCATATATACTTACTCTCAACAAGGCAGTCATGAGTTGAAGGTTCGCTGGTTTTAGAACTGACTTTGTTGGAAACTTCACAAGAGAATTTTTGTGCTTTTGTGTCTGAAGCTTTTTTTTCCAGAGGGTTTTTTGTTTCTCTGATTCCTTTACCATCCTGAAGCCATTTAACCTGAACATCTTTAGGTTGCTAAAGAAAAAAAAAATGAAAAAGACTGATTAGAAATTCAAGTCATGAGCACATTTAAGAGATACAAGTAGAACTGAAAAAGTCTCATATAGAGAAAAACATTTTAAGAACATGATCAAACATTTTTTCATATATTTTGATTATTTAAAAAAAATAAAACATAAGCTGAGTGATGAGAAAAGGTGTTTTTTCATGGTTTGTTTCATAAAACATTTTAGGCTATTTTAACTATTCCACAGGGCTTTTACTTTGAAAAGGCAAGGTGTAAGCCTTTGGTGTAACACTTTTACTTTTTCAAAGTAAAAGTGTTACACCAAAGACACACTTTTACTTTTATTTTTACTTTTTCAAAGTAATAGTGTTGGCTTGCCTAAAGGCGGGCGATAATGTTTTTACCCTGTGTCTGTGTGTCTGATTGTTCGCAAAATATCTCATGAACCGCTGAATAAACTTTAATGAAACTTGCAGAAAGTAATTGTTGGATGTACATTTATAACTGATGAACCTTTGGAGTCAACCTAATTCAAGATGGCCGCCACAGACAGCTGACTTTAAAAAACCTGAATGTTGCTGTAACTCAGGTAATTTTACTGGTGTAGACCTAAAATTTGGTGTGGTAGTGGCTGAGAGTCATCTCCAAGACATATTGTGATTGCTAACAAATTGTGCAAGAATAACTATGGGTGCCAACCCTGTCTGTCTGTTAACAAAACACACTATATTGCTAACAGTATTCCCCCTTCACACACATATGAACATGAGTGGCCTCCCATTCTTAATCCATAGGGTTTAATATGTTGTTGACCCACTCTCTGCAGCTATAACAGTTTCAACTCTTCTGGGAAGGCTTTCCACAGGTTAAGGAGTCTTTATGGGAATTTTTGACCGTTCTTCCAGAAGCTCATCTGTGAGGTCACACTCTGATGTTGGACAGAAGGCCTGGCTCTCAGTCTCTGCTCTAATCCCAAAGGTGTTCTGTCAGGTTGAGGTCAGGACTCTGTGCAGATCGGTCAAGTTCTTCCACATCAGATCACTCATCCATGTCTTGATGGACCTTGCTTTGTGCACTGAAAGCCATGTTGGTACAGGAATGGGTCATCCCCAAACTGTTTCCACAAAGTTGGGAGCATAAAGTTGTCCAAAATGTCTTGGTACGCTGAAGCATTAGGAGTTCTTTTCACTGGAGCCTAGCTCCTGAAAAACAACCCCACACCATGATCCTCCCTCCACTAAACTTTACACTTGGCACAATGCAGTCAGACAAGAACCGTTCTCCTGGCAGCAGCAAAAATCCAGACTGGTCCATCGGATTGTCAGACAGAGAAGCGTGAGCCGTCCCTCCAGAGGACACGTCTCCAACGCTCTAGAGTCCAGTGACGGAGGTCTTTACTCCACAGCATCCGACTCTTTGCTCTTGGTGATGGAAGGCTTGGATGCAGCTGCTGCCATGGAAACCCATTCCATGAAGCTCTCTTCTCTGTTCCTGAGCTGATCTGAAGACCACATGAAGTCTGGAGGTCTGTAGCTGTTGACTCTACAGAACGTTGGTGACCTCTATGTGCCTCAGCATCCTCTGAACCTGCTCCTGAAAGCGACCTTCTCTTTTACAAATGTTTGTAAAAACAGTCTGCATGCCTAGGTGATTGATTTTATACACCTGTGGCCATGGAAGTGATTGGAATACCTGAATTCAGTGATTTGGATGGGTGATTGAATACTTCTTGCAATATAGTGTATCTCATCACACATCAGACTTTCAGGAAGTAATTACTGAATGTTTCTCTATAACTGATTAACTTTAACAGTCAGTCCAATTCAAAATGGCAGCCACAGCTAATTGAGTGTATAAAACACAAAAAGGCTATATTTCAGTCAGTTTTGCAGATATCAACCTATAGTTTGGTGTGATAGTCCTTCACAACATAATCTGATTTGACCAAAACTGCTACAGCTTTTCAAAATAAGATGATCTTAAAACTCTGGCATGAAAGATGGCAGGTGATATGCATTCCTTCGGGGAGTGCTAGGCCTTTAATTGTAAAATGCATTAAAGGCTGAGTCTGTTTGGATTTTAGGAGGCCTGGAAAGTTTCTGCAAAGTTTTTTAATAATCTGTGTGGAGCTACTCTGCTTTGTTAAAAAGATCCAAATAAAAATGTTCTCACCTGATCAAGAACACATTTAAAGATGGCCTTTGACTCCTTACACTCCGTTGTTACTTCAGGCTTCGACACAGGGTCTGAGTAGATTTGATGAGAGGAACACAAGAAGAAGCACTGATAATTTTAGAGTTTAAATAATTAAACATTATAGTAAACTGTTGATCGAGCTGTAGACATTTGATAAGAACTTCTGCTTTAACACAAATAACAAAACAAATCATAAACAGATGTGAAGGGAATATCTGAACATCTTTAATTGGTAAATGAAATAAAAGAGCGTGTAGATGTTCTTAATGACTGAGATCAGGAATAAAAAGAGAGGTGCAGTAAGTTAGATAAAAATACATGTAAAACAAGAAAATAAAGTCAGTTGGTACTTACCCAATACACATAAATGTGTTTTGGATGTAAATGTTTGATGTCCATTTCCATCAAAAACTTCACAGGAGTAATCTCCTGACTGCTCCTTCTTCACATTTTGAAGTATGTAGGATCCATCTTTAGCAATATTTTGTGCTTTTCCTGAGGTCACCTCCTCCTGTTTTGCCCTAACTTTAACTTCGTTGTTATATTTCCAGGTCAGTCGTTCCCCAGGTTTCAGTTTGTGTTTCAGAGGCACAAAAACTTTTGTTCCTGTTGCATTATATTGGTCACAGCCATCAGAAAACTCTGGAACAGAAAGAAAAATGAAAGAAGGTTATGATGAAAAGTTTAGAAGATAGTCATGTTGAGAAAGTCCAGAATTATCTTATCACAATCTACCAAGTTTACAATATATATATTTACAGTTTGAAAGAGAAAGAAATGATAATGACTCATGAAGGGGATAAAAGATCTAGGGAGATCATTTAGTTTTTACTGAGTGCTGAATTTTTAAATGATAGTCTGTACAGTCAGTTTATATCACCATATTTTCAAAGTAAACCTTGGTTTATATTCAAATGCCTAAATTAGTTCAGATTTGTTTTTCTACATGTAGGCAACATTTATTGGTTACCTTTAATGTCCAACGTTGGATCAAATTTATTCTGTTTGAAACCATTAAGTCCAAACATGCAATAATTGAAGGTTTTTGAACACTTCCTGACCCAAAGGGGTCTTCCTTGACTTTAACCTAAAAGTTTTTTTAACTCACAGGAAACACACGCTCATTAGGTCGCCTACTGCTGTAGTGGAACAAATGCAAAACAAAAAAACCCCACAGAGATGAGGTCAACAGATTGTGGAAATAATAAACTATTAGAAACCTGACATGCAACACCTCCAAGGAAAGAAAGAGGAAGTACTCTCTTATATGGTCTTGGAGGCACTAAATCCAGCTTCTCTGGATCTAACATGGACTGAAACCACAGCAGAGCTTTTTTTTTAAATGACACAGCAACGGGTAAACCTGCCCCAACATCTGCATGTCCATCGTTGCTCTGATTAAATGTTACCATCTCATATCATATTGGTGGACTGACTGAAAAGCTCTGCAGACATTGACAGCACACTGAAAACTTACCAGAGAGGGGTACAAAGAGGCCCATGGCAAGTGTTTTTGTTTAAGTACCAAAAATGTATGGGTATAAAGTGACCAATGTTGTAAAGGTATGATTTGGTGAAAAGATGAATTGACCTGGAGCAGAGTGGGCCTTAATGTAGGAGGGCACAAAGAGGCCTATGGCTGGCGTTTTCCCCCCTGTACCAAATAGAATAGGTATCAAATGACCAAAGATGCAAAGGTACAATTTGGTAAATGTACATATTGACATGGAGCAGATTGGAGCCTTAACAGAGAAAGATACAAAGAGGCCAATGGCAGTTGTTTTTGTTTATGTACCCAAAAAGTATGGGTACCAAGTGACCAAAGCTGTAAAGGTAGAATTTGGCAAAGGTACGAATTGACCTGGAGCAGATTGTAGCCTTAATAGAGGAAGGTACAAAGAGACCTATGGCAGGCAAGTTATCTTCACACCCACAATTATGAGTATGAAATGACCAAAGGTGTAAAGGTATATTTATGTGAAGGTATAATTGATCCGGAGGAGTTTATCCTCAGGGGAGAGCACGCAGAGAACTATGGCATGAGGTGTTTTTTATTTTCTTCTTGTACCCGAAAAAGTAATGGTATGAATTGAACCAAAGCTGAACAGCTATGATTAGGCAAAGGTACAAAATAACCTGGAGCAGACTGGTGCCATCACAAAAAACCAATGTGTGTAAAACTATCTTGGTAAATTCAAATAACTAATGTACTTTGAGATATGCTGGCATTCTTACACAAGCAAAATTTGAATATTACAGACTTTAAACATTTAATTTTTTAATATTTTGTTTTTTGGATGATATTCTCTATATATTTATATACCAGCTTGAAGATTATGTCTGAGCAGACACAAAAAACAGTGACTAAAGCTGTGCTAAAAGTTTTATTTTTCAAGCTAAATCCTTTGTTTCTGCATCTTATCAAAAGATTGACTATTTGCTCATATTCACATGTTCAAAATAATTTGATCAAATATCACTTCAGAACCTTCCAGGAGCCAAATCTTACTTGCAAACAAGAAACGAACCTTTGTATGAGCTGCAAATGTTCTCAAACGCACATTCGGGCAGATAAGTTCTCACATTTTTTTTTTTCAACCATTTCATTTAATATAATCAGCCTTCAGCAACGCCTACGTGAAATCAGAGCCTCGTGAGTCACAAATGCAACCCTGCAGCCGTCCTGCAGCCGCCGCTCTGCCGCTGTGTTTACGGAGGATGGATGATGTGCTGCATACTGTTTTCTCACTTCTGACCACAGCCTGCTGAGAAGCCGCTGAACGAATAGCACTCCCACACAAACCTGTCGAAACGTTCAAGCTTCAGTTTTGAGCTTCGATGCTGCTCCGCAAGCGGGGACTACGGTTTAAGACAAAGTTAAACATGAGAAAAAACTTAATAAAACTGCTTTTGTGAACAGGTGTTTTTTATCGTGACTTGCTAAAGTTGGAAATAATCCACCACCTGTGAGGAGTTTATTATTGTTTTGCAGCAACTTTGAGCGAGTTCCAGTTTCTGTGAAGCAACTCTACAAAAACTCAATTGTTCTGTGTCTCGACTTCAAATGTTCCTGTATGAAAACCACGTTGTTCCTCTGATTTACAGTCAAGAGCAACGGTCTTCATTTAGGGGCCATATGGGCAGCCGCTCTTCAAACCTATGAAACCAAATAATTAAAAAATCCTAAAAATAAAAATAAAATAAAAGGGTTAGGCTGATTGAAACTTAAGGTTTGATTTGTGAATGAGGTTTTAACTAAAATAAAACACAATCTTTCTGAACTTTAACCAGTTATTTGTGTTTGTTGGAAACAATGAAGGAAACTGAAAGTCTTTGAACGCTTTCAGCTGACCAAACCACCGTTCTGTGATGTCTGAGCTACAAAAACTCCATCAAACATGACAGAAGCGACCCTCAAAAGTGCTGTCAAAGTTCAAATAAAAAAAACTGGGGGGTTAAAATTCTCAAGAACAGACAAAAAAAACAAAAAAACTCTGCAACAGTGGCATTTCTGCAAAGCAAACAAAACAACATCCTGTGAAAAAAAACCTCAACTACCCTATGAATGTTAGCAGTGTGTTAATGTATTTGTCCATCGCTGTGTGTTCGTTTGTCTGTCTGGTAGCAAAATATTCCATGAGTCACTGAAGGGACTTTAATAAAACTTTCCAACTGTTATCTATTTAACTTTTGGAGTCAATTCAAGATGGCTTCTGCAGCAAAGCAACCTCAGCAAACACTAAAATGCCTGCAGTGCGTTCAAGGCTTGACCAAATCCGCCGTAATTTCTCAATATTCGGTGATCTATGTCCAAAACGCTGAAATGAAAGGCGGCAGACGTTATGCATCCCTCCAGGGAACGCTCGGTCTTTAACTGAATTTAAATCAAACCTTATAGTGAAAATCTAAAAGCCACAACATTTAAACGCCACATGGGAGCGACAGCTTCAGCTCTTTTACCAAAACTGACTCAACTAATCTTGACTGAACTCATTTCTCTCCAGTTTGAAACAATGGAAAGTTCCAGACCAAGTAAGTGTTTGGAAATATATTTGAAAAAAACAACAACAAGATTTTAAGACAATAAGAAACTTCCATGATGAGAAGTCAGATTATACTCCTGATTTATAAGAAATAAATCCAGGTTTAGTATTCAGAACCACACAGAATCTGCAGTTTTACAGCTTGTTTTTAATCATGTTAAGTTTATGGTAAAATAAAATACTAAATGCATTTGTAATAATAAATATTTAAACATTTTTATCAGTTTAAAACTGATTTTAGATTTTATCAACAGTTTTTTTTAGCTGAAATGTTTGAGCTCGTATGAATTTCCACCTGTTTCTTCTGGTGGAAACTTACTCTTGCTGCATGTCGGATCTTCGCTTCGTGTGCGGGTCACCTTCACTTCCTGTTTGCCCTCTGCAAACGCATAAGACCAACGCCACCACAGCAGCAACACCTTTTTTATCTGCACTCACCGCTGTTTATCAAACTCTGGTTTGTTTCGTTATGTAGGTTTGAGAGATTATTGTAAGAGAAACAAACAACATATATAAACTGAATCCTCATCTTTGCCTCTTTAGTCGCTGAAGCTCCAGCATTTCAGCACATAGAGCAGCAAAAACCTTTAGTTCCGTCTGTTCCCCAAACGTGAAACATTGATTTCTTCATTATATGAATCTCCTTAATTTTTCTTTAGCACCTAACAAATTGTATATTTTGTGTAAATTCTCAATTAGTTTACAAAACTCAAATCCAGCATCTTAAAAGCAGCCATGAAAAAGAAGACTCCCCAATCATCTTCTGAGATCCCAACAGTCTCAAACCAGTCTCAAATGATCTGTACTGTTTAAACCCTAAACATCCTAACATGGAGGAGGATTTTGCGTTTGGTACCTTTGGAGGCGATGGCGGCGAAGCAGAGCAGAAACAAGACGAGGCTGGAGACAGAAGCCATCTTCATCTTCTTCGTTTTAAACTGAGGAGAAGAAGTTTCCATTATCAAGGTTACTTCCTGTCACCGCACATATTTTTGGTTGCCAGTGCATGTGTGTCACTGCTTTCGTATGTGTGTGTCGGTGTGTGTGTGTTATAGGTTTGAAAGGAAGTGATCCAAGAGGCCCTATCTGCGATCAAAGCAGAAGAACGAAGCAAACAAGGCAAATGTCATTTTTAGAACGCGCAGACATGCGCTTCTTTATTTACTTCAGTTTCCGCAGATCTAATTTTAATCGGTTATCCTCAATGAGAAAAAGAACAGAAAACAAGAAAAAGTTTCACTTCAGGGTGCGCAGCACGTTAGAGCCTCAAACAAACATTTAATTCTTGACATTTTCAAGTGCAAACCACTTCCTTTGAAATCATAAAAGTGGTCTTTTAGCACAAAATGATCCTAAACTGACTTTTCTTTAGAGATGCATTAAGTCTAATACTGCACACTTGTATTCATAACCATGTTCTGATACTAGTGGAGCAGATAATGCTAACAATCATTCATTTGATGATACAAGCATGAAATTTGGTGTAAGTATACTTCAGATGTCACTCTGTAAGGAAAAAGTGCTAGCCACGCAAAATTCCAAGATGGCGGCCATTTTCCAAGATGGCCGCCGAATTACTTTAAAATTCACCGAATTCGTTAGGATTTTAGTAGTAAAAATTTCCAAAATGGTTCTTATTGAGAAATATTATACTTTTCTTTGTCATGACTATGTTAAATATGATAATGGTAGTTACTGTAATAAACTTGGGTGCTGGAACATTGAAATGCTTGTACCATGAAAGGATGTAGTAGCGGTAGTAGCAGTTGGATTGTGGTCTATATTATCTACAGCAGATGTGGTGAACAACCCCTTTCTCAGCTTCGGTGGACACACTACATCATCTTCCACATATTGGTTCACAACTCGTTCACCTAACTGGTTTGATATTTCCAGCACTCTGTCATATGATATGCTGATGCCATTTTCATGAAGCTTGTCAATTAATTCTCTTTTCCGTGTCTTGGCAAACACTTTCATCCCTACATATACAGCAAATGGTGTCTCTCGGGCTTTTGAATGCCTGTGAGTTTGGACACCTTCCCTTTGATACTTGGAGAAGCAGTTGTACTGCAAAAGTTGTGCTATAGCTATATCTGAATTCACCACACCATGTGCCAGGTGGGATTTGATATCAACACCATGTTCAATGCTACATACAAATTGAAGTAGAGCAGGTGGAATAGCTTCCTCTCCAAACCCTTCATTGAACTCTGAAGTAAATTTAGTCTTGTGATTAAGCATTTCCTTTCGAATGATATCTGCAGCTTTAGCCAAATGAATAGCCTCACTATATTTGCTGGCATCAGAAAGAACAGTGCCTACATCTTTTTTGAATGCTAAAATAACATCCCGCCCTTTCTTGCGGGCTTCAAGCTCAGGAATTCTACAGAGTAACTGCTCCTTTAGCCTGGTTGAGTTGACATTTGGCGATTCTACACCCAGTTGCTCCAATTGACGCTTGTACAGTGTGGCTAGATCAGCCAGTTTAAATATGGCAGGTGCTGCTTCTGTGTTTGTGAGTTTGCTTTCCATTATATATATTAAAAGTTCTGAAAAGGCAACAGGATACAACTCATTTCCTAGTGTGTTTGAATTCCCGACTTGTTTTAGTGCATTGAGATGTGCTCGTTCGTCATTGTATAAGCCTGCCAAGCAATGTGACTGATACTTCAGCTCCTGGGCAACGACGTCTCCAGCGCTTAACTTTGCCAGGAGTGTTCCACGGTTTAAAGTCCTGGCACATTGGTTGACCCTTTCATTTAGCTGCATGGTCATTGCTTGCCTTAGATTTGATATTTCATCCTTTTCGTCACACAGGAAGCACTGCTGTTTTTGAGGATCTGAGGTTTTTGGCCTCTTCGCACGGTATTCATCTCTGTCAGCCGATGTGCTTGGTGTAACTCTCCTCTTCTGTGCTCTGTCCAGTTTAGAATTACTGAATAACAGTCGGCAGCTACTGTGATACTTCGCTTTATTTCTTATCAACGTGGCTTCTATGCCATCACCTTCATCCAGCCTTCTAGGATCAAGTAGTATTGGCACATCATTAATGGCATGAAACAATAGTACATTTTTTGCAATATTAATGTAACCACCGTAGTCTTGTGCTCTTTGAAATGAGCTAAGCGGTGAAATCAGTGTTTCGTTTCCTTTGTCCTCCTGACAAAGACAGCATTTGCTCCAGTCAGTCCTCCATTTTGATTCTGCGTCCATAATGGATACAATTCAATTTGACTTAGGCCGAGGGTTTACCCTTTTACCACCTTTTGTCCACTTTGCTGTATGGGATACAGTTAGGTTCAAACTACTGTCCTACACCTAACCCGATCGTTCATCCAATATCATTTCATCCCGTGCGATCTGTACACCATCCGGATAACTTTGAATGCCCCGTTATCCTTGGCTCGGCTTTCCCGCGCTGGCACAACCTGTCAATTCAGGTGCGGCTATCTAATTTTTCTGGGGCTTATTAGATAACATTTGGGATACTAAACCGAAAGGTTAGCTGATATTGAACCCCATGCTGAGTTGCACAGCTGTGTGTGTCACCAGTGTGCCCTGGTAGTGGATGACACACACACGTCTATGTCTGGATGTTCCATTCAGGTCTTCTTCTGCTTGATGAAATGCCTTTACCCGGCTAATGAGTTTCATCAACCCAAAGCTACTGGTTTTTAGGCGCCAGGACCCGCCATTCGCACCACCACTATCTGCAGAATCACCCCCGCCTCGGGAAGGCTAGGGTGGAACTTGACTGCCAGAGGCTATGTGGTTCGCAAGCCATTGGGTCATTTTTAGACAAAAAGAGCTCAACCTCTTTGCCAACCCAGCATTAGCAGTCCATTTCAGGGGCAAAAGTTAAATATTTTACCAATCGCAGTCAGCCCAAGTTTTTACCAGAGAGCAATGACCTTTTTGACCCCATTTTTATGGATTCCTCATAGTGAGTGATTATAATTCTTTTCCAAAATAGGAAACATTATTGTAATGAACCAATAAACTAACTATGGTGGACAAATCCATCAGTTTTTCCTCACCAATGCAGAAAAACTAACGATTTGCATGCTTTTTGGTACTTTTTCTAAGTTCTGGCGGCCATCTTGAAAACATGGCCGCCATATTGAAATTTTGCGTGGCTAGCACTTTTTCCTGACAGAGTGACATCTGAAGTATATTTACATCTAATTTCATGCTTGTATCACGAAATGAACGATTCTGCCACAAAATCACACTTATCTGCTCCACTATACTACGAGCTTCACAACAAGAGGATGATTAAGAAGGCCTCCATCATTGTAATCCCTGAGGTGAAGTAGGACATTATTGAAAAGCACAAAAGCAGCGTAAGAGTCATCAACTTGGAGAAAAACAAGGAGGAGAGCGGAAGAAAAAAGGAGACAGTCAATTGAGTCTTCCACCTCGGGTTATTGATGAGCTGCTTAACGAGCTGCTTAATGAGTAGAAACTACTGACACAGACTTCAAGGAAGGGGCTAAACTAAAGACAGGTTAATGCTTTGAAACGGTGACTTTTATTTTGTTGCATGTGTGCTGAATGTCCTTTAAAGAGATCAGTGACAAAAACTCAGCTTGTTGTCTTACTGTTTAATTTTAAAGTATTTTATATTTTAGCTTTTAGCAAAGTTACTGGATAGGAATAGTACCTCTGTTGTGTTGAAAATTGCATTTTTAGGAGAAAAACATGTTTAAAATATGAATGTGTAGCATCCAAATCACCTGTTGGAGTGAAATCAATTTGTAAATAGAAGTTCTACTAATTGTAAGAAGTGTATTAGTATTTATTAGTGCTTGTATCAGTGCTCAATTATGGCAGCTACTCAAATGAAAGTACTTGTGGTAAATGTGGTATCAAGTCATCCCTGATTTTTTTACTAAATTTCATGATAAAGTGGTGTACATTAAGAAAAAACAACAACTTTTAAATGATTTTTCTGAATAAAAGTATATTGGAAAGTGCCATAATTCAAAATTAGCACAGTTTTAAAAAGAGAAGGCATTAGTAAGTTTTATTTTAACTCTGAGAACCAAAAACCTTACCTCTGAACACTCGGCAGGTTGAAATGTCAGCACGCCACCATCATTTTCCTGCAGATATCTCACTGACACTGTGTCGGAAGCCAAGCCTAAATCGTGTCAGCAAACATGAAAAGAAAAAAAAAGAGGTTATGTGCACAAACAGGAGGGAAATGTGTCATAGATGCTGCAGCTAGAGGTGACAGACTTGAATTTTTAGTTGCAAAACTGAACTCCAGAATGTTAAATTTAAGCCTCAGAAAGCCACACGATCACATTTAAAACAAGGGTTATTTTCTTATTTTATTAAACTTAAAAAAAAAAAAGAAAAAACATGTTTTTCTTCTTTCAAATTTCAGTACATTTTAGTCCAAGCTTCATTTCAAGCTGAACTGTTTTTTCTTTCAGTTATTTTTTTTTATCTCAGCTAGTTTTACTTCCTGTCTTTAGTTTCACCCATAAATATTTCCCTTTTTTTGTTTAGAGAAAAAAGGAGGTAGAAGTAGAAGAGAAAAGGAAAAGAAAGCATAGAGATGTGCCTTGGGACCTGTGGAAAGACAAAACAAAACAAAGAATCCACAACAACAAAAAGCATATGAGGTATGTAATAATAGTTATAACTTCAATGGAAAGTACACAGTGCAAGGTAAAACAAAACGGTTTTTAGTGACAACCACAACCCAATTGAAAGTGGATCTGACAACCACCTGAAACTAGAAACCTGCGTGTGTATCTATAAGGTTTCTGCCTAAGAGTATTTGGTAGTGAGTGTGGGGGCCAACGGATCCACCCCCCAGGAAACGAGGACAGCACGAGGAAGAGCGGAGGCACAGACACCCAGTGGCCCCCTGCAGGGACTTCCGGACCCCACCCAAGAGGGCAGCAGAGGCAAGCTCCAGGTGACCCCCGGCAGCCATGATGCACAAGCCCCAGGGGGATGCAGCTACTAGTCCACAGGCCCCGCCGGCAACCCGCTACGCCAGACCAGATCTGGCCACGAACACAGAGACCCGAGCCCTGAGGGCGCACTACCCCTCAGCCGAGGCCCGACTGAGCCCGGGCACCCAGCCCCAGACAAGAGCCACCCACGCACTGGTGGGCAGAGGCCCCAACCACCGGGGGTGTGACGGGGGCAAATAGGCCCCACATTTAATGAGGGGCCCAAGATGATCCAGGAGAGATGACAGCCCAGAACCCAACCTGACAGATAAACAGCCATACACAAACACAATCACACATTTGTGTTACACTGTACCTTTTGGTGATGGCATAGTAACACTTAATCCTATTAAAAGATGAGTTTTAGTATGAAAACTGGAACAGGGACTTCCTATTAGTGCCACTTTTCTTTTGAGGGTTAGCATACTACAGAAAAAGGAAGGAACTCATGCAGACAGTTTCTAAGAAATAGTTATGAAAAAACTAAATCTCTATTTAGATATATTTATTTTTTGAATCTTCACATGTTCCCTTTGAGTACAATGACTTAATGACTGAATGTATATCTGCTAAAATATTTATAAAACATAAAGGGGACAAAGTGCCAGATATGCACAGGAGACAAAACTGCACTCGTGCAGCAAAGATGGAATAAATTTATATATGAGTAAAAACGATACAATTTGTGCTGATTTTGTAAATTACAACCAGATACTGCATCAATGACAGCTATGATGTCATTGTTCTGACTTTACGTCAAACTTTTTTTGTAGATGTCTTTAATGTCCATGTTGCAAAGGTCCTGAAAGCATCAGTTTGGCCTTTTTTAAAGTGGGATTTTGGAGAAATGTTACAAACGATTAACATTTTAGCTCTTGTGGATAAGCTAGTTTTATTATCCTTTACATCCCTGTCATTTTTACATTTAGAGGTTATTTACATGGTATTTCATGGTTATCTGTTAGTGCTAGTCGTGGCAGTAGCAGCTAGCTGTAGCACTTCTTTTGCAGGGTGGGACACTTGGAGACCAGAGTCTTTTTGACGCGGTGGAGAGCCACTTTGCTCCTGGCTGCGTTCAGACTAGCCGTTAGCTTGTCAGCCCAGTCATAAACAAACTACTTTTCCAACCTGAGGTAATTTAAAGAGCTGTCTACAACAGGTAAGATAGTAATTGTTCATCAGTTTAAGCTGGTGTTGTTTTTCCTCTGATGATTCTTTTTTAACTATTTTTTCCCCCCCTATGGCATTAAAACGAACACAACAATTTTTATAAAGGCTGAGTTCTGAGTTTGTGCTTTTGCTGGAAATTGGGTGGATGGAAAAAGTTTTCAGGCCAGGAATTAGCTAAACTGAGCCGTAGATCTGATGGAGAACCCTGTCCGTACCGATTCACTGGTCTGCTTTTACACAGAACCTGCTAACATTACAAGTTAATACAGGAAATGCCTTTTTTCCAGGTAAAAAAATAAGCAAGGCCACACCTTTAAACTCCTTTTTGCAGATTTGTTGCTGCTCTGAGGAAATCAGCATTAACTGACTCCACAGTTCACAAGTTCCTCCTCATGATGGCGCAGTTTCTTCACATTTGCATGATGAAACAAAAGGGTCCCTTTAACAGGTAAAAAAACCTCAGTGTTGCACAAAACAAAGTGTCTTCAGCTGCATGAGCAATCCATAGGCTTTGAATTACATTAAAACACATTCAGTTTGATGGAAAAATGTGAAAACGATTTGTACGGTTGACTTTTTTGTGTTTAAGGGGGAAAAAAAGACGGCTTTAATAGCTTCTGAAATAAGTGACTCCGATGGTTTGTCATTTTGTGTCAGAGCGATAGTTTCAGGGCTGATTTTAGAACCGTGGAGGGTTCTTTTACTAGATTTGTTCATGTGTTTAATGTGTAAAAACGAGAGAAGACGATGTATTTTAAGTAACAGCAGCTTTAGAAACCCATTCAGTTCCTAGCATTTATGAATAAATATTCAATTTTAAAAAGTAGTTAGATTTTTTTGGACCCAGAAGTAGAAATATTTAGAAATGTTTGCTCTCACTATGCACTGTGCTGGAGTGTCAATATATCACATATGTAAAATACCAAACATTTTTACTCAATTTATTTGTTTTACCCGGTATAATTTGTGGCTTTAAATGTAATCTCACAGCTGTCAGTCCAGGAATGTCAGGTTTCAGTTTCAGAAATGTTCGTGTGGGAGAGAGAAGCCGTGGGAGGTATTTATGACCCTGGATCTGGTTGATGATGTAGCTGTTGGTGGTTAGACAAACTGACTGCGTTCCTGTGACTCTCGCAGATGACCCTTTTCTGTTAAATGGGTCTTTAAAAATAGAGCGGATATTTTCCGCTGTCCTGGTCCAACTTGTTTGTTCGAGTCAAAGACACGAACCTCTTAGGTTCACCCTCGACCACTCACAATCCTCTGCTCTTTAACAGCCAGTCGGAGTCGTAATAAACTAATCATCGCATCAAACTGCTCGAGATAACTGCAGCGAATCAGATACTTCATGTGTCAGAGGTTTCTCGGGCCAATCCAGAAAGTCCTACAAGCACCAGTGGTTCTGTTCTGGCACGATGGATGTTATTCAAAATGTTATAAATGCTGGGATGAACAACCAAACAGCTCTAACAGGTGAAGTGAAAACCACTATTATTTATTATCTAAAGGCAGCTGGAAGTGGATGGGATAAATATACAGCAAAAAGTAAACATCTGGCATCGAAGGCAACAGTTTAGAAGCAGAAAAAAGGTCAGGCTTGATAAGAGCTAATTTGAGGTGGCTGAACAGCATAGGAGCTTCGTAATGAGGCTCGTGTGGGATGTTGCTGGTGTGCAGCGGTGGGCTACAACAGAAAGTGGTCCAAGGATGGGAAACGGGCGAACAGAGGACATGATCTGGTTGGTTTACTGGTGCATGTGGAGAATGAAGGCTGAGCTGTGAAACTGGATCCAGCCAAAAAAAAGAAGTAATTTCTGAAACACTTGTGTCAGAAAGCCCCTACAATAGAGGGCGTGACCACCGGTGTTGGACCACCGAGCAGTGGAGGTGTCAGTCTTGGTCGGACATGTCACCACTGTAGGAAGAAGGCAAGATGGTGGAGATGATGTGATGGTTTGAGAAATCTTAATGGGGAAACCCTAGATCAGTTGCTTTGCCACGAAACATCCACCTCCACCTCATCCCTGACCCTTCACTTAAACTTTAACCCTTATGGCAACAGATAAAGTGCTCAACTATTCAAGACTGTTTGAAAAACACAGCAACTTCAACGTGTTGACATGAGCACCAAGTTCCTCAGATCTCAGTTCAATCGAGCATCAGTAGGATGTACTGAACTGAAAAGTCTGACACCTAGAGACCCCACCTCGCAGCCAACAGGTGAGCACTGATGTCATGGTCCCAGAAACCACCACTGACCTTCAGAGGTTTGGTGACGTCAGTGCTTTGACAAGTTGTTGGGCCGGTCCTGCAACAAAAAGATCAGGCGTGTGGTCCTAATTTCGTCTGACTGGTCATTTTTAATGTTTAATGTGATGCTTCACTCAGAGGAAACGTGGCATAAAATCCACTGCCGGTTGTTTTTCCTCAAGCCTTCATAGCTGCACAGGGGAAAACTTTTACAATGTGATGATGGGAGGGGAAAAAACCTGAAAAATCTTCCCACACCTTGAATCGTCTGAGTCATTTATTTCAACTGAATTCTTTCTCTCATGAGAGTAATTTATAAAACTGAGCAGCATCCCAATATTTGATTGGCTTTTTAGAGAAACCTGTGCAACTGTGTCAGGCTTATCATACTTTTAAAGCTGCGTTTGACAACAGAGTTTTTTTATAGACTCGAAGCGATGACAATATTGTATGAATGGAAAGAATGCCCACTGTGCTCGACTGAAGGCCACCGATAAGAGCATTTAGCAGCCCAGACTATCTGCAGCATACTTCCTGTGATCCTCACTGGACCTCCCAGCAGAACAAAGTTCCAGATTCACTGACACTTTGTTTAATAATACTTTGATTTATTCCCCAAATGAACTTTGGCCTAATGGAAGCAGTCACAGCTTATGTAAGGATAGAGTCTGCTATTTTTCTCGGTATGAACTATTAGTGAGTTGTCCTCAGAGAAGTGCTGCCAGCTAAAAATAGATTTAAGTTTTGACAGCTGGTTTCTGTCGTAGGTAAGGAAAACCTTCGGACACCTTCTGAATTTAAACCGTTTTTTACTTGAAAACATCAGCCAAAGACACAAGAGACACAGTATTCCTGATTTTTCATGTTTTAGATTAGGTACAAATAGAAGTGCTTCAGATGAACGACAAAGTTCTGACAATGGGAGTAAAATAACGGGGAAACCCACAAAGATTAGCGATCATTTTTAGGTTTTTACATTGAGGATGCTGCACCATATGAAACCATAAAAAAGGTAAATTCAAAGACTTAAACCTGAGGCAGTTTGTGTGAACTGGTGCAACTAAATCAGAATTTGCTTTTTAAATGAGCAAAGGTATGTTTCGGGACAAAACTGGTCAAAATCAAAATGGTTTCTGAGTTTGGAGTACTCATATTTATACGGTGGGGACAAGTTTTGAGTAATCGCACTGTCGAGGACACCTAGCTCAGCAAACAAGTTACCCAGTTAACTAGTTACTCGAACTAGTTGCCTTCATGAGATGGTTCTGTTAGATTTAGACTATTTGTTGAAATGCTGCCATCCCAATTTTGGGTCACCTAAATGTGGTGGAGTAGTTTAAGGTGTCTTTACAGATTAATTACTGTTTGAGCAAATATTTAAAATGCACTCATTACTCCACGATTACATAAAAACTAATAATGAACAGATTTGGATGAGATGTTCAGGAAATATTGATGCTATGACCTTGGTGGAGATTTGCGGTCTCTGAGTGCTTCTAGTTTTGAGATGCAGTTTGAAGGATAAACTGAGAAAGACTATAGAAGGAGGCCTTAAATGTTTTAAATTCGTTTGAATATCTACATTCCCAGCCTGATCAGGATGCCTATTTTTAAAGGAATAACACGGGTGCCTTAAAAATCCGGCGCACCGGCTTTGTGTTATTTTTGGAGGGTGTTTTGGAGCCGTGCATCTCTGGGGAACGCCGTCCTTCAGAGCCTCCGGGTTTGAGCGATTATTTTCGAGCCGGGACATCTCAGATCAGGTGCCGTGGCTTTGTGCGGTCATATATTTATACATGTCTGAGCGTTTGTTGGTGTACTTTTTGACGCCGACACATGTGGTTACTTTCAGCCATTGTGCCACGTAAATAAACTTTGAAACCAATGCCCAAAAATGACTTTTGGACTTGTAGTTTCCTGTGTTATTAAGCTGAATGTTTTACAGAATGATAGGTGGCTGTGCTGCTATAGTAACAACTTTATTTGCATAATTTAAACTAAAAGTAGCAGCAGCTGGGGAAATACTCAGCAGATAGAGACACTTCCTTTTGTTTTTCTGTGGGAATTCTTATCCTCATGGGGCACATTTTAATTTTTTGCGGGGGGCCAAAACCGAGTAGTCAACTGGGAAAGATTAAGTGTTTTCCGAGCGTATTTCTCATCTGGATGAATGTAAAAATAGTAGCAACAAATCTGGATGTTTCTAGCAGGAACAAGGTGAATTATCCAGAGTATCTAAACTGAGATGAAACTAGATTGGTCGGATCAAACCGGGTTTAAATGTTCCTCGTGTCCCAGGGGACAGTAAGGTAGCTGAAGGTTGAAACAACTAAGAGTTGTAGCCAGTTTGGTCACACCTTAAAAGTAAAATTAAGTCCCAAGCAATGTCTCACATCACCTGTTAGTGTCGGAGTATGTGTTGTGAATGACTTTCAGCTACTACCACACCAAATTTTAGCTCAAAATCTGTAAAATGAACTGAGTTAGAGTCAATTTCGAGTTGGTCAATTACGTGTTGGGTCAACTCCAAATGTTAATCAGTGGTTCATGAGATATTTTGCTAACAAACACACACAGACAAAATCATTATTATCTGCATTTTCCTTCTGGGGTCGACCTATAAATGCTGTAATGACATTTTAATGATGTTTCGTTATTTTCTTTTGTGGGTTCTTTGCTTGTATCTGTAGTCAGTAGGAACTAAAGTCTGTTCGTTCTTGTTTTTTCAGTTGTTTCTCCTCAAGTCTTCCCGTCTTTCCAGCCTCAGTCTAAGCAGTGAGGTATTTCACCATGTAAGGCTGCAGAGCTGCAACCCTCCAGGGACAGAAAAAAGAAAAGATAAGGAAAACTATTTTCCTGTCAGTGTTTTTCAGCTGTTTTTTTTTTTTTTTAAAGAAAGGAGCTTGTGTTGGTAAGGTTACAAAGAAAACAAAGAAGATGAGGAAAAAAAAACTGTTTGAGACACTTTCAGGGGTCAAATAAATATAAAGAATCAACACAAAAATGGCAATAACTTCTGTTAATTTTAAAGTTAAGGAGTTTAAGTTTATGCTCTGAGCTCTGCTCTTGAATTAAAACTACTTCAGGGAACGTTTGACCCTACATCGTTATCCCTCCTCAAACTGGGAATCTAAAGGCCTTTTCCTTCTTAAATTATTTCTGCATTATTTAACCGTCTGACAGTGAAGAAAACCTGAGGATTCACTTTTCAAATCTTTGTTAAAACATGATATAAATTTCGTTAAACTTGGATGAATTCAGGCTTTGTTTTTTGTTTTTTTTTGGGGCCTCTGGAAGGTTAAAGTCATCCTTCGATGGTTGAATGGATCGGTTAAAGATATTTGCTGTAAGTGATCCTAAGAGGGTGTTATTTTACAAAAAGAAGTGTGCAACTTTGCTTGAAAACGGCCCATAAAAAGCATCCTTCCTGAGCGAAACCAGTCTGCTCTCAAACGAAAACCTCTCAGCCTAAAACCTGCAACCGTTCCCATCAAAACAGCTGTTTCTGCTCCTTTTCCCACCAATTCATTCACACTTTACAAAACTTCTCAGATCAGTAGAAGCCTCTCTCCTCCATAAAAGGCAGCTGGGATGTTTCCTGGGCCACATCACGGGGGTTATTTTTACTTTTTTCAGACTTGTTTCTTTTCTTCCCCCTCACCGAGGGATACTATCCATGACTTCATTTAAACACGCGCATTCCCTCTCAAACAGAGCTTTTAAACTGAACCTAAACGGGATTTATCTTTTAAAAGAAAACAAATCTGTAAAACAGAGATGTTCCCTTGATGGATGCATGAAGAGAAAGCTACTTGGGAGATATTTTTGTCCCAGCTGTTTATCAGTGTGCTCATTGTCAAACTGTATATTTAGAAGTGCCATCAGCTGTTCAGAGGTGCCAGGCTGGCACTCGGTGTCCATAAGAGGGGGGATGGGGGGTGGATGATGAAGACAATAAAGAGGTCCAGTTGGGATGTGAGACTGAAAGTGATCTGTGTGATCTGTGAGTCCTGTCCGGCTCAAACAGGTGACCAGTTCAGGACACTCGGCAGAGCCTGACAAGAAGTTCAGATATGCTCAATAAGTTTAGACTTTTATTTAACTTTCTCTTGAGTGGAAAAAAACAGTGTGTCTATTCTGGTTAGCTGAGCTCCTCCTGTGATTGAACTTTTAGGTCCACCCAAATAAAATAAATCATTTTCTCTGCTTGATGAGCTGTTTGTTGGGTTCTTCATAATCAGTGACCTTCGTGTTGGAACTAGAGGCCCAGCATATCGCCCGCTGCCTTTCAAGACAGTGTTTTGATCGTCTTATGTTGAGAAACGAGAGCGAGAGGTTTCAATGAACAGTTTTAAGTTTAAAAATCTTTTTAAACCAAAGCTTTAAGTTGTAATGGGGTAAAGTCCCAAATGAACTGTTATATTGGATAATTTTTCCACTTCTATTCAGCTATAATCAATGCTGTAAAGACACAAATGAAGGAAAAAAAGCTTCAATTTTGAACTGAATGTTCACTTTTTTGAGGGAAAAAAACAGCAACAATAAAATGCATACTGATTAACTCCACTTCAAGATGGCCGCTGCAGCTAACTTATCTTAACAAGCACCAAAGTGGCTGTAAGGCAGTCAGTTTTACAGATATTGAGCTTCAGTTTGGTTTGGTAGTAGCTGAGAGTCATCCCCAACACTCTGAGTGTTAACAGATCTAATCTGTGTTTTTAACTGGAACATCAACATGTTCAGGTTTTAGGACTTGAACTGAGCGTATAATCCATCAGATACAAATTTGGTATCCTGACTCTCTGAAACTCTTGGATGGGATGTCCTGCCTCTTTGCTCTCTCTCCCCCCTTCCTCCTCCTCCTCCTCCTCTTCTTTCTCTCCCAGAGCACTTTCAGCCTCAGAGAGCGCCGCATATCTAACATTTCTGTCTTAAAAACTCCAACCAGCTCTGCTCACATTGGCAAGGTAAGACTCAACGTTTTCTACCATTTTCGTGTCTCATAAATGAAACTGATCATACGAGTAAAACAAGATGCTCCATCAGAACAATTTCAGCTCAGGCAGAGTGAGGCATCCTTTCTTCTACTCTGGTGGTAAGAGAGGAGGGCATGTTTAACATTAAGATGCATGAATCACTGCCTCTTATAAAAAAGTCATTCTTCAGTTAAAGTAAACAGATCTGAAGAGGAGCGGAGGGGGAATGGAAACTGGCCCAAACCTCCCTGCGGGATACACACTAATAACATCCGAAGCACATGAAGAGTCGGTGAGCCAAATCAGCTGAATCTAATCACTGATTTTATAATCCAGCCCTGAACACCATCAAATATGATTAGATTTCTGGTCGGACAAAAAGCTAAACTCTGAAGATTATTCATATAAAAAGGAGCATTTTGTTGTAAATGTCAGATTTGCGGCGTCCTGTGGTGAACTTTGACCCTCCATTATTCTACAGTGACCTACGAACCAAACTCTGACTAAGCTGGGATCTTGAGTGAAATGTAAATAAAACAGAATAAAATCAATTGGAAATTTCATAAACCCATAATGTTTTCACTGTGGGACACAGTAAACATATCAAATGTTTAAACTAAGAAATTTGACTGTTTTTAGAGGAAAATAAGATGGTTTTGGATTTGATGGCAGCAACACATCTCAAAAAAGTTGTGTCATATCCATGTTCCTTCTGTGCAGCTTCTCCTCTTCTTTAAACAACAGTCTGTAAACATCTAGGACCTGAGGAGAGCAGCTGCTGGAGGTTTTGGAGGGAATGTTGTCCCATTTGGGTCTGTAGAGGATTCTAGCTGTTTAACAGTCCTGGGTCTTTGCTGGACTTGTTGCAGGATGGGAGCAGATGTTCTAAAACTTGTATATTTTATGCGTTGATGGTGCCTTTCCAGATGTGTAAGCTGCCCATGCATTAGGCACTAATGCACCCCCATACCATCAGAGAGGCAGGCTTTAGAATTGAGTGCTGATATCAGGCTGGATGGTCCCTCTCCTCTTTAGTACGGAGGACATGGTTTCCAAAAATAACTTAAAACTTTAATTCATCTGACCACAGAACAGTTCTCCTCTTTGCCTCAGTCCATTTTAAATATGGCTTCTTCTCTGCCTGATAGAGCTTAAAGCAGCATTTGTGGACGGCACAGTGAGCCATGTTTACAGACAATGATCTGTGGAAGTGTTCCTGAGTCCATGCAGGGATGTCCAGAACAGAACCAGACCTGTTTTTAATGCAGTGGCTCCTGAGAGCCCCAAGATCACAAACATCCAATACTGACTTTCAGCCTTAACCTTTCACCTTAGAATAAAATACAGGTTAATGAGATTTTCAAATCATTCCATTCTGCTTTAATTTGCATTTTACACAATGTCCCAACTTTGTCAGAATTGGGGTTGGACTTACAAATAAATATTTGTAAAAACAAAACAGAAAAATCTTGGTTAAAACGAGACATTTTTTAGGACCTAAAAGTTACGTTTTACCTTCATGTTCACAAGAATTGCAAGTTAATTGACAAATTTAAAGTGTTTTCTGGTGCACAGAGATGGCCCAGGCGTGGTGTTATCATGTGTGTGGGTGGTTCTGTCCAGGATGCCCCAGTTTGGATATCGGGTCAGAATCTAACCTACATTTCACTTCTGTCCACAGCTGCCAGTCATAAAGGATGCATGAATCTTACATGTTTTGATTCGGACCTAAATATTTGATGCATCTAAAAAAGTTAAAAACAAATGTGACGGGACACGTGTGTGTGTGTGTGTGTGTGTTTAGCCTCATTTAGCGCTCAAGACGACAGCTGCTGGTGTTGACACATGCTGATAAAAGTCACACGTTTGGAATGACTGGCATCCCTAAGTCTCCAGAGTGCTTTAAAGTTCGGTTTGGAAACATTTCGACGAGACTTTTGCTGCAAAGAGAACATCTGTCGAGCACACCGGCACAGACGGAGACCGACGTGTCGCCTTCAGTTATTTCATAACAGCCCACAGTCTTTTTATTTACATATATTGTTGGCTCTAAAGAAAGACTGCATGCCATTAAAACAGAGGTCATGGAGACTTGGATTATAAACTGCTGGTTTAAAGCTTTTATAATGGGGAAATTCTTTTTTTTTTTTGAATTTCTTTAGCAGAACTGGGTTTAGAGGAACAAGGTTTTTGGATTATTTAATGAAAAAACTTGAACAAAGTGTAGGGTTGCAAAGTGGTGGAAGATTTCCTGTAATTTTACAAAAAAACTTTCCACGGGAAGTTAAACTGGGGATATTTGAAAATATTCCAAATTGAAAACTTTCCATGAAAATTATGGACGCTAACTGTAAGCTAGGGATAATTTAAACAGCTTCTAACAACTTTTAGAAAATTTATTTTAAACATTTTTAAACTGTTTTTTGTTGTGATCATTTTCTAAATTCATGCAGACAATTCAAAACAAAATGTTATATCATGTTGTTGTTTTTTTATCAATGTTTCATAACGCTAAGAATAATTAAAATGTCTAAATTTATGTTAAAAAAATGTCAAATTTCATTTACTGAACTTGAAACAAAACTCTCTACAAGTTATTTGATCATTATTTTGGCTTTTTTTTGGCTTTTTATCAACATCAAAACAAAATTATTTCAGTAAACTGCATTTATGAAGTACACCTTTTACATTTTACTCATTTTCTCTGTACCTGTATGCTCAGGTGACAGTTTATCAGTTTTTAAGTTGTGGTACCACTCATTACATGGTGCAGCAATAAAATAAGGTTATTTTAAAAAGAATGTGCAAAAATCTATTTATTAAGTGTATTTAAAACCCCTGTTAAGGCCCAACGTTTAACAATTTAAATTCCATGATAATTACTAAAATTCCTGTTAAAAAGAGACAATTAAAGTCACAGAAAGGAACTATTTTGGTTTTATTTTCCACTTTTCTATGGCATTTTTGATCGCATCATCTCTTAGCCTCTCTGTCAGTAAGCATGCCATGAACATCTTTGTTTGTTTGTTTAAAAATCTACATATCCCGTATTCTCCTTTGGTGGATAATTCTTGACCAAACCCAAGAATGAACCCTAAAAATAAACCCGAGGTTTTGCAAACTGGGAATAATAATCCTAAACATCATCGGATTCATGACACTACAACAAATATCGCCTTTTTTTTTTTTTTTTTACACAGTTTGTTATTTTCTGACTGTGTTCAACTTCTGATCAACTCAACCAACCACTGGTTTAATGGTACCAGCGTTCTGATCGGCTCGTGTCGGTTTGCCTCGTCAGAGCCAGTCAGCAGCAGAGCATGAATGGGTTAATAGGCCCAAATGCAACCCTGAACCATTTTTGGTGCAAAGACTAGAGAACTACGATCAGTATAGTCCCTGAGGTGTGTTCAAAGATGACGTGTCGCAGCTTTAATCAACTTAACGTTGAAGGACAGCCGCTCTGAGGCACCTGACCGCTGCTGGGATTTGTCCCACACACACACACCACACACCTTTTACCGCTCATTACCAACAGATGAACCAATCTCCGTTTGCCTCCGACAGAACAGCTGTGCTCGTTTGATCCTGTGAAACGTGAGACGGGTAGACAAGAGAGGTGAGAAAGCGAGCGATGACAAGAAAACTCCGGAGATGTCAGATGTGCGCGACAGACTCATGTTTCTGAAAGGCCTCGAGAAGCTTACCTACAAGACAGTGTTTTCTGCTCATTTCCGGCTCTAAAAGTCAATTTCACTTTCACTCAACACCTAATGATGCCTGCAGCTGAGCTGAAGATGACAGGAAGAGGCAGCAGCCAGTTTTGATTAGCTGTGGCGACTTGAATTGGGCTGACTTCAAACGTTAATCTGTTGTACCTTGAATGATTACCTTGTGAGAGGTTCAATAAAATCTGATCTGTCCACCGGATTATGAGATATTTTGCCAACAGACAGGCTTTCATAATTTTTTTGCTTTAGGTGTAGTTACATGAAGATTTTAAATTAAGTTTTATCCTCTTGTGATTAAAAAACACAAAAACTTATCCAGTGTCATCCTTTTAAAGACCACTAGATGGAGCCAAAACAAAACAAAACAAAACTCCAAACCCTTTTCAAACATCATCAGTTTAGTGCAATTTAGGCTTGTGATCCTAACAGGATTTAAAGATTTTAGTTGAATATGATCCTAAAAAGAAACAAAAAGCCATGTCATATCCCCGGATTCGACAGAGTTAAAATGAAAGTCTTGAAATGAAATCTGAATCTGGCACTCATTTTAGGCACCAAAAACAAGAAACACAACTTTCCTTGGATGAATGCATATCACCCGCTGCCTTTTATGTTGGCGTTTTAAACTAAGATCATCAGAATGCTGAGAAGAAATCAAATTATCTCATTGAATATTGCAAGATGTTAGTATTGCTACGGTCACACCGAAGCTGAGCTCAATATCTATAAAACCAGCTGAGTTACAGTGAGGTTGTTTTTTTTGTTGTTGTTCAAACTGAGAGACTCTGAAACCAGGACAGGATACATAAACGTCTCACCACAACCCGTTTCAGTGCATAGAAAACCCAACATTTGGAGCCACTCCATCAGGTGTGTAAGCCATAAAAACAGACGTGAGGAAGAGCGTGAAGAAGACAGCTGCTGTGTTTATCGAACCTGGTAAACCGAGATGGTCAAGAGCCGGAACCAGGTTCAACACTGTTTAAATGAAGTAAAAGGCCTACATTTAGCGCCCCCTTTAGGACAAACTCCAAAACACAACAAATTTGTGTGTTCTAAGGGCTGTTTGTGAAACAGACTCGATTCTTCTTAAAAATAGAAAACCATTTGGCAGTTCTGTTGAACAAATGGTTCAGAATGGAAGGAACCAGTAATCACCCCACAACAAAGGGGGCTTTAACTCCTTTATATACCATTCCTCTCACATCTAACACCTCATGAAGCGATTGATCATTCCGTCCTGCTGCAACAATGGCTCGACGCATTGCGATCTTGACATTTTGTGCTGCTGCCTCTCCAGCTTGAGTCGAGCTTAACACATCATCAGGCCTCAGCTGGCACCTCTTAGCAGCTCTGTTATCGTCCCAGCATGTGCCGCGGTGCAGAAAGGTCACATATCTCAACCTGGAGACGTAAAGACCAAGGAGGGTGTGTGTGTGTGTGTGTTTGTCATTGAAGGCGTTTAACGGTCAAATGTGTTGTTTCCCCCACCCCTTTCTGTCTGAAACTAGAGACAACTTCTTTCTGCTCAGTTCCTGTTCCAGCAGATCAAAATATAACCTCCCCCTCCGCCCTGATGGAGCGCGTCCAGCACATGACCAAGTCGGCCATCCGCCGAGCCTCTCAGATCGAGGTGAATCCCCAAGCCAAGAGGAACCTGCAGGAGCTGTTCGTCAACTTCACCCTCATCCTCATCTGCCTGCTCCTCATATACATTATCGTCCTCCTGAGCAGCTGAGGCTTCTCCGGTGGATGCGCCGTGTGGACGGATGAACATCTGCTGTGTTCAACACGATGTGTAGGAGTTATTCACAGATCGGTGTCTTCTTTAACTTCTGTTTTCAATCCACCACAAGCTCAAAACCAAACCCGATGGGGATTTTTTTTTCTTCTTAAATGTCAAAACCTACAGAGCTGTAACCATTCTGACATGTTTATTTTATTAATTTTTTTAAGTAAAAAAAATGTCATTAATAGGACATTTTTTAGGTAATTTAAAAGTGTACTCTGGCGCCATCTGGTGGTCGAATCATTAAGAACACAATGGGTAAAAGAGTGGTTCCCAAAGTTGGGTTCTGGACCACGATGTGGGCCATAAAACACCAAATGTGGGGTCATAAAAAGGCCAACAGAAATCCATTCAACTCTGAGCATGATTGCCAACAGCATATTTAGCTCCGACTGTTATAAAGAGATGAAAACAGTGCTCAAAATATTTCAAGAGGTGACGAGCCGCTCCCTAAACGGCTCGTATACTTCAACCAGCATGAGTTGGGGTGACGAGCATCTGCAACTTTTACATTGTGGCTCAAAAAAAGAAGTGTCTGGGTGGAAGTTTATCTTCTGTAGCATAATTTTATTGCATAAAACAAAGATATTGACAGAATATCACCGCAGTACGGCATTTTAAGACAAATATCTAATTTAGAAGCTTAACTTCTCCATCTTTTGTTTCTTTTTAAACCTAAAAATATTTATATTTCTTGGTAAATCTGTGAGTTAAAATTAAATCCAAGTACTTGTAAACTATGTGAAGTGTTGCAGCTTGCCTCCTGTGAGCTCATTGTGCATGGTCTGAGTTTTACACGGCAAATGTTTAAATAATTTAGATTCACAGAATATTTCAATTTTAGGGTAGCAAATATACACTGTGTTATTTTTGTGCTTTGTTTGAAAATAAGGCTAAGTTTCGTTTTAGCCAATAATATATAACTGATTAAATCTCACTAAGGTGAAACTAAATACTCATATATAGTTTTTTTTTTCAACATGTATATTTGGAAGAGTGTACTTACTTTGTTTTAAATGTGTCACACATAAAATAAACTATGTAAATACAAATACAACAACATCTACGGTTTAATTTAATTTGTTTTTCCATGTTGATTCCTAAAACTGAGTTCCATGCTTTGAGGATAATCTTTTCCCCCAGTTTTACTATAAAAGCTCATACAAATCACTGTAAGTACTGACCATTTTTGACTATTTTTCAAAAATGGTCCGTATGTTGGCGCATTGTTTAGTTTTTTGCTGTGTGTGGCTCCACATATTTGTTGCCGATATTTACCTTATCATCACTTTTATTGCCCTGAACTTTCTTGGATCACTGAACTCTGCAAAAACATCTTAGGGTGGAATAAAACAAACAAACAAACAAAATAAAAGTTAAATCAAAACAAACTAAAACACAAGTTTGTTTGTTTTTTCTCACAATCAGATATTTATTGTTCCATGACATACAACAGAAATGATATAAATATAAATTTTGTTATAATTGTGTTCACTTCAAAAAGGGCAAGACGTACGTTACTGAATGATGAATCAGAAAGTGACCTCAGGACTTTTTCAGTTCAGTTCTTAAGCACTGCAACATGTTTGTTGCACACATTTATTTTTGTACTGATGCCAAAATCTCAGTTTGAAAAAAGAACTCTGCATGACTAAAGAAAATTCATGATCTTTCATGTAAAAAAAAGTAAAATGGAGGGGAAATCTGTCTTTTTGCTTTCATAAACTGGACCATATCAGAGTTTTTACCTCAAAATTCTAAATCTCTTTTGATTTTATTCTCATAATATTCACCTTTAAGTCATCACCACTGAAATCTTCAAACTAACTAAAACAATCTTGCCTTTTTGCCCCATTTTATTTGTTTCTTTAACCTCTCTGAGTCAAAAATCTCTTAAAACAGATTTTTATTCAGCGACAGTTCTGTGCCATCTCTCAGGTAAAAGCTAAATAAATCTTCTGAACAATAATAGTTAAAGGCTGCAGGGCAATTTTTAAATATAATACACTATAAAACAATAAAAGAGCAAAAACACTGGAATGGTCCTTTAACAGCCACTATGAATAAAGCTGTTCAAATCTCCAACAGCAAAATGAAAAATTAGGCAACGTTTCATGTGATTGTGAGAAAATGTATCAAAAAATAAATACATAAATAAACACTGACCTCTTGTTGAACGCAGAGGTCTGAGCTAAAATGTCCAGACTTCACATAGTTGGTAAATAAATCTAAAAAGTCACAGTGTTCATGGGGGAATATTCCAGTCATGGGTCAGTTTATCCAGATTGTAATCCCATAAAGACACCATTGATTTCTTTCTTTAGTCCTTTTTTTAACATCCTTATATTTACATTTCATTTACTTTAAGACAATCAGCTTCAGCTTCATGTTACAGGACAGCTGAGTCATCCTTACGGGAATCAATCAGATCAGGAAGTGTTTAAATCTTCACTCAGTGACAAATCCTGGACATTTTGTCCCAGTATCTACAAGGTGTTGATAAGATTCATAGAAGTCTCAGGACTTCAGAGACTGGGCTTTATCAAACACCTTCTTCAGGCACAAAAAGACTGAATGAACGCATGAAGTTTCCATTTGTTGTGTCTAATGTAAACCATAAAAAAGTTGGAATATGTCTTTTATTTCTGACAGGTCAACTCAAGAGTTAGATCTGATGATGAAGTCTTTAAGAAGCTGCTTCAACCAAAAGTTCAACCCATCAAATTCTAATATATCCTCCTGAAAAACAGCAGTTTCTATAAACATCTTTGTCTACATGGAAACACTAAAAAAGGACCTAAAATGCTGCAGTAGCTATGCCACTGTCACAAAAATACACCCAGACCAGGAGACCAGCTTAAAAGTGCATGTTGGGTGTGACATGCAAAACCAACAAGAAAAAGAGGACGCCCTCGGGTCAAAGGTCAGATTACAGGAGGGGCAAGGACGTCGTCGTTTACAAAAGGTCGCATTTTGGTCATTGATGTAAAAATGATGGCGAAAAGATGGCGTTTCAAGATATTTTTAGCCTGGATCCTGTTTTTTTTTTTTGTATTTTTTTTTTTTAATATAAATACGGTTTTGGGGCTCCTGAAGATGCAAGTTCTGTGTGAATCCAAGGCTGAAACAATAAAAAAGAAACAACTTTTGTTTATTCACCAAAAGGTTCTGCTCGGTCGACGCAAAATTATGGACTGGAATTTCTCCTGGACTGGTCAAAAATTCCACTTGGGCGTCTTGAGGAGAAAAAACTTATTAAAATAAGTAAATGTTTGATCTTTTTACAAAACTTAATTGTGGCGTTTTGAAGAAAGGCCCTTAAGGAGCTAAAATAAAAAAAGTCGTTTAAATTTGATATTTATATTTCAGGCTGAGATAGCTTCAAAAGAGTGACTAGTTAAACGTGGACAAAAATATTAATAAATAGTATTTTTCAGTAGTTATGTAAGGCGGTTGATTCCATTTTCATAAAGTTAAAGGACCTTCAGAGGGTAAAGAATGTCTCTCTTTAAGGCTGATTATGGTTTAAAAACAAAATAAAAACACGAGCTGATAGCTTTTTAAGGACAACATTGTCGGACTGTTTTATATTTGTGTGAAAAATAATCTGAAGTGGACTTTTAAACACTTCCAGAGCACCTGACTCCGTGAGGAAGACAAGCGTCTGTCACGCCGAGCCGAACGGCCTGAACTCGCCGTCCGCTTTCCAAGAACAAACAGCCCCTCGTTCACGGTGATGATGGCCATGCAGTTTGAAAACCTGTACAGATTTCTGAATGGAGCCCAGTGCAAGAAGTATGTAAACTTTAAAGTTAAAAAAAAAGCACAATAAAAAGAGTGAGACGTGAGAGTTTTGAGCATGGGGGTGTTTTTCTGTTTTCACATGCTCTGAGGTCTGAACCACAGTCAGAGACGACCAGCAGAGGAGTTCACTCCAAGCTTTTCAGGAAATTTGGACAAAGCGCTCCTTGGCATTAACAAAAAAAAAAGAAAAATACAATAATTAGCTCGAACTCCTCTTCTTTACGTCTCTGGCCTGGTGGTGTCACGAACAGACCACAGAAAAAACAGGAGCTTCTTAGATTATAAATAGAGGAATAATACAAACACGAGGGGGGCTTGATTCGGGATCGTCTGCAGGTTTCTCCTCCTGAGACTGCTGAGGCATCTGAAACGGTGAATCAAGCGCCCCTCGGCTCGCTGAAACATTTGAAAATGACTTCCAAACACGTGATCTATGTACAGTCAGAGCAGTGGGACAGCAAGCTAAAGCTTTTAGGTTTTGATTGTTTGCTGGTGTCGTAATTAAACTTTCGTTTATCAGACTGCAGAGGCCAGAAGCACAATCAAACTCATTAAAGGAGAGCTTAAAGGCAATAATCACTTTCTTCAGGCTGAACTTTAAGAACACTTCGAGTAAGATTTCAGATCACAAGTCACAAAATGATAAAAACAGAAACTAACTATAACTTATGGAAGTTTTCTGTGTGATCAAAAAATTAAAAGGCTGAACTCGTTCAAATTTATTTAATGAAATCTGACTGTAAAACATTTTATTCTGGTTATTGGATTTCTAATAACAGTCCATGCAGTTGACGTAAACTATGCAATTCTGAAGAATAAATCTGTCGTTTTAAAACATAAAAAGCATGAAATCAACTGCATTATAAAAGGCATGGAGCAAATGGAAGGGCTTTGTTTCTGCAGCTAAGATAAAAAAAAAAAAAAAGTCGTTTTGGAGTCACCAAAGGAAAGTTCAGGAAAGTTTCAGAAGGAAGACAGGCAAAGTTTCCCTGGAAAAGATGGACTGGTCCTTTTTAAACAAAAAACTGCAGTTGTATTTTATTTTGTATTTAAGGATCTGAGATTTGTGTGACAAATGGACTCAAACATATTTCCATTTGAAAAGGCAAAGACTTAGCGTTTTTCTACATGGCTCGTGGCAATTTCATTTTTGACAAGTTTATGTAGATTCTAGTCATTCTAGTCATTTTGACTGAGAATAATAGGTTTATATATTTTACCGTTTAATGTATTGACAAGATTTAGTTAAGCTGAAACCTGATTTAGTCATTTAATTAATTTTTTTACATTGCAAACTTATTCTGAACCCAGGGTTCCAAAGTCGAAAGAAATGGTTAAATTTATTAGAATGTTTAAACTCACTAAGTGTTGTGTGGAGATTTATTATTAAATTTGACTGTCTGTTTAATTAAACTCAAACAGTCTGCAGAAAAATTTTAATTTAGTGATCAAATGTGTCATTTAAGTCCTCATGGTGGCACGGCTCGTCTAATGTTCGACCGGCAGAGCTACAGATGGTCTCGATGAGGAGTTTTTGTTTCCCTCTCACCTCCTGTTATCACCTGTTTTGTCACGATGAAGCACTGATAAATCCTGCTCCTGTTCATGCTCAGGTATGGAAGCCCAGAGATTCAAGTCGGACTGAAATCTGCTCTGATAAAGACTGAAGGTCTGATGTGATCTGAATCCATCAAATGACTGCAGTTTGATTGCTGTCGAGCTTTAGCTTCATGTCCCACTGCTCCTTTTTTTCTTTCTTTTTTTTTTGACAGAATTGGGATAGGGGTTTTTTTGCCGGTCAGAAAGTGAAGTACTGAGAGTACAGCTCTTTCTCTTTTGTGAGATGTTCTTTGCTTTCCTGTGCCTCCGTCCCCCCGGAGTCGGATGGTGTCGCAGTGTCGGCTTCAGGAAGGCTGAGGGAAGGAAGAAAAAGATCTCTTAAGAAGAGGAGGAGGGAGAAAGACAGTGGGGGGGATTCAGGGGAAACACTCAGGGTTGGGAGCCTGACAGAACAGAAAAATAACGGTGATTGCCTCGCGTGTCGTAATTGCAGGCTAAGCCAGTGGCGGAGTGTAATGACGGGGATCCGGTGAAAGCTGGAGGTGGATAAGCGGCGCTCAGATTTCACTCCACCTCCTCGGTTCAGCTGCAGTTTATGCCCTCCAGCGGCAGACCTACCAGTGATTTCTAATCAGCTGCAGCAAGCATCACTCCTCCTCCTGTTTGCTTTGCGCTCGCCGCCTTTCACCGGGAAGACAAAGGCGGCGACGGCTTCTTTCAAGTTTTGCAATCGCGAGTGGCTGCAGTGCAGTTTTCTCCCTTTGAGACCCTCCGAGTCTAACAAGTTCTCTTCGAACCTGAAAAAGCAGATGAGGATGACAGGCAGCCAGGACGTGCAATAAATGTGAGGTTTGTGATGGTGAAATGGGATGAAAATGTGATGGTGAGGCACGATGGATCAACAAGGATTAGATGTTCATTATTTTTGTGTGCTGACCCCCGATCTAATGGACTGAAAGACTGCGGCGCTGTGTGAAATGAACAGATCAGTGGTTGGCTCTGCGCTGGCTTTAGGGCTAAATTAAAATTCCAATTTAAATCCTGTGTGGCTCTTTTTTTTTTCCTCGCATTACACATCTCAGTATATCATAAAAGGAACAAAAGCGCTAATTATATGCACAACCTTATTGTAGAAATGCACAAGCATGACTCAAGGCTCCTACACATTTTACATTTTTAAATGCCATGCGTTTCCAGACTAATATTTCTCTGTTGGATTATTTAAACAATTTTTGATGTCAAAACATCTATAAACCTAATGTAAATGTTTGAACAACCAGTATGAAATCAAACATGAAAAAATATTATCCTGAACTATATAAAAGAGTGCAGTTTGAAAGCATTTACTCCATTATTTTTTAAGATATATTGATAAGAAATTGCAAAATGCAGGTACACATTCAACGTAAACAAAGAAAACACTATTTGATTGACCTGGCTGTAGTCCTGCTCAACAAATACGAAATATGAACCAACATGTCAAAACGATCTGACTTCTCTTCCATGGACGTCACCATTGTTGACCTATTTTCAGTCACTTTGGCTAAGTAAACAAATATGGTGGAGTCAGACGAGCATAGAATCTCAGAGGAGACGCTTAGTTAGAAACATAAGATTGAATCTGCTGCTAAACATGAACGAAAAGAAAAAGTGTCCACCAAATACCGGTGATCAAGCAAGGACAAAGCCCAGTATTCAAACACATTCGGTTTGAACAAAACACGTTTTAATGTTTTCTTTTTCCTGTTAGCATCATTGTGCCGTGACCTCCAGCTCTAACTGGAGCGGTTCACAGCCAAGTGTGAAGCAGCTGTGATGAAGATCAGCACCTCCAGCACCTCCAGGTCGTGGTCCTCAGTCGAAAAAGAGTGGACTGCTCTCTCCGGGTTGGGAATGAGGTGCCGCCTCAAGTGGAAGAGTTTAAGTATTTCTGGCTCTCTGGAAAAAAAATACTTGTCTCCTTTAGGATTGTTTCTTTGTGTATTTTAGATTTTCTTTCCCTATTGATCGTCTGACTGATTGGAATCTGGGAGCACATAATTATGACTAATTTTCAGCTTTTATTCTTACAAATAAAAAGCAGGAGGCAAATTTGTGCCATGCAAAAAGCAAAGAAACAAGCTGTATATTAGGACTGACAGTCCAACTAATAAGTGAGGTAACGGGTACGGACAGAGCGGGCAGCAAACGTCACATTATCCCAGATTTTGTGAAATTAAAGTGAACTGTGGCAGCAGGGAGGGGGGCACAAAGTCATCATTTCTCACCTCCTACAGACTTGTAGGGCCTGATGCTGCACATGAGGATCCTGAGGAGCATGAGGAGGAGGAGGAGGAGGCATGGGATGATGTGAGGGATGAGGAGGAGGACTGAACAGTGGCAGGGCTTTGTTAGGTTGGGGGAGGGATCTCTGGAGGGGGGAGTGAGGAGGCACAGAGCGGCCTCCCGGTCCTACCTCCTCCACCTCCCGGCCCTCCTTTTCCCGGCCTTCGCGGCTCGTGGCGGGAGGGCTGGCGAATCGGAGAGGCGAGCGGCTAGGGAAGCTGGGGAGGCGCCGATCTGATTGGCCGCCTGTTTTTGACTATAGACACACATAGAAAGGCGAGACATGAGTGAAGGCTGCCAACAACCAAACCAACCAACCGATCCTCTGCGCTTCTGTCAGTCACGGCTTTGTGCGCAGCTGAGGCTTATTTTCAGATCCATAAAGAAATATGTTTTGGATTTTTCAGCTTATACTCTGCAATTTAGGTTTGTTTTTAGTGTAAAGATCAACAGAAATGACAACTAAATTCTTAAAAATCTGATTTAAAACATGGGAACAAATATTTTGTCTTTGAAAAACAGATAAAATGGCACGTTTTGATTCGTCAAATCACAGGAAATTGTTTAGTGGCAACACAATTTTAAATATAGAAAACGACACATTGCTTGAGTATAAAAATCACACAATGTACTGTGGATATATGGCTACAGCCAGCTGCCGCTGCCACTCTTTGTGCTTGTAAATAACCATACAGAGTGGATGTGGATAACTATCCAATATGAAACTGACAGAAATGTAAAAAATGCTTGCAAAACCTGCAAGGACATTCTGGTACGACTTCACAATAAGGGCCCTTTTATAAAGGATTTATAAATGCTTTTAAAGAGGTTATTCATGGTTTTGTAAACACTTTATAAAACATTAATAACTGTGCATAAAACACTGTTCATACACTGAAACAGACTCACTATTTGGCATACTCATATTAAGCCTGCTTCAATGTATGAACAGTGTTTTATAAATGATTTATTTATTTATAAAACATTAATAAAATCCTTTTACTAATGTGCTGTTATTAGGGTATGGTTTTAAACTTCTGAGGTTGCTGTTTTTTAAGTAATCCACTCTGGTCTTGGTACTGCTCGTCAGTCGGGTCAGAATTAATCGTTCTATCCAATAAACTATTTGATTTTAAGCAAAACCTCATCCTATTTTAAAAAGCGTAAAAATAAACTTCTCCCAGCTAAAGTCTTCAAATGCGCAAAACGTGTACGCCTAAGTTCAAGCTAATATTTAGAACAGCCGATATTGATAACCTGACAATAATTTAAATATGGACAGCACTTTATTGTGTGTAGCTGGATGATGTTACTGGTTTTAAAAGCAACAAAGTAAGAAACTACAATACAAACTCTTAAGGAGAGTCATCTGTGGAGCGTCTGAAGAAATCTGTCAAAAGATAAATTTTATATTTCAAATTATGTCCATGCACAAATTACTGGATCCTAATCTCAGCGGAGGAGTGAAGGAGGTGCTGCCTGCCACTGTGGCTCTCTTCATATTGAAACAAGTTGCCAGAATTAGATATTTCAGCTTTGAGGTGTAATTGAGGAAAGAAAAGATGCATGTGTTATCTAATCTGAGCAACCCACAGCGTGCAACAGAGCCACGAGGAGGATGGAGGATGAGGAGGATGATGAGCCGATGTTGTGACTTGAATCGGAGCGTTATTGTTTTGGGATAACATTAGCTGTGACAGCCGTGTGCGCACATAAAGGATGATGAGCAGCTCTGTAAGCAGATATCAGCCTTTGTGGCAAACTCAAAGAGGGGGGAGTGTGCAGCGTTTAGAGTCATGTGTTCAAACAGCAAACTGCATGCAGGATCAGACCCGGAAAAAAACAACAAAATCCATCAAAATGAAGTCAATTCAGGCATCTGACAAACAAAGATTCCTTGTTTTAACTGTTTGCAGCAGAGTAATCCTTGAGGAGAGCCGTTTTCATTACATTTCAGACACATAATCAATGGAAGCAAATCAGTATTTGAGTTCTTCTCATTTAGTAATAATCACTGGTGGCTAACTGTGCTCAGTTGTACACAGCAGCCATTTTGGTTTTGAATGAAAAAAAGTCAATTTTAACAGACCGCACTCTTTATCTTTGGTTGTGACTAAATGAATAAATGTTATTGGTGGACTTTAAAGTGCAACTTGCAGGTCATTTTATTCATGAAGTATAAAAACATGATATTTGATGGAAATGTGTTGAAAGCTACAAATTGATATGTATTTTAGGATGCGTGTGCGGAAAAATAAACTCTGCATTCTGAGTATTACATTAAAAAAACGCTTCACCTGGGAGAAGAGCATCTGCCTTAGTTTTTTTATATATATATATATATATATATATATATATATATATATATATACGTTTTATCAAACTGCTTACGCTGAAAGTGCCAGATTTCGTCACCTCCCCTCCTGACAGTTTTGCTGAGAAGAGTTTACTTTCGTCGCCATCCTTCACTTTGAAATCCCTCCACACGGCCGAGCCTCCTCTACTGCCAGACTGCTCAGCTGAGTAAAGCCGTATCGGGTACTGTGATATCGAAACACTTTTATGAGTATAAGTACACGCACAGATACACAACCCTGTTAGTGATTCATCTCTCCTGGTTATTTACCCAGCAGTTAATGATCACTTGATATATGATCGCACAATATTAGCAATCTTTACCCTTTGTCAGCGCTTCCCCTGCTGGTTTTTCTCATAACATCCAGAAGTTTTCTACACCTTCAATCCCCTCAGCTCTAAAAATCCTTTTGTTAAACTCGCTCGACTCACTCATTTATCTAGCTGATTTTGTACAAAACCTTTGTAACACAGCAGCTTTCAATGTCACAGAAGTGTGATTTAGTGTCGTTATTTTCAAGAACCTAGTTTGTGTCAGAAACTCTTAGGAACTTGCAAGTTGCTCTTTAAGCTTTGTGGGTATTAGGATGAGTGAGGTTTGGTGTTTTAGGAATCTAATGACATCCGAGGGATCCAAACTGATGAACAAAGAGAGCACTCACCTTTATTAGGGGGTTGATGACCCCAACATTGGCACTGGAATTGAAGACCTTGTTGAAGCCCGTCTCTCTGTTGACTAACTCCAACTGGTAGAACTTCTTGTCATCCTGAAACATCAATGTGGTAAAAAAAAAAAAAAAAAAATCCTCATTCCTCTGAGCTTTAAACACTCGTTTTTGTTTCAAAATTGGACCTGACCCTAATGAAATCACTCTGTACAAAGATTATTTTTATCTTAGCTCCAAAAACAGCCTGCTTTTTGAACTTTAACCGTTGTCACTAAGTTAAAATCTAATTTCACACACCGTAACGCCGCCCGCTCCACTCACCACCAGCTTTTTGACCAGAGCTTCTCGTTCTGTGACCATCTCTCTGAGTTCTGCGATGAGGTGCAGGTCTTCTGGTCGGCTTTCTCTGTTCCTTAGCTTCTCCTCCGTACCCTCCAGTCTGGAGAAGAAAGCAGATGGACAAGTAAGAAGCTGCAGCTGCATCGTGCTTTTACCAGGTGATGCTAATGAGACTAATTTTTTTTTTAAAGCAAAACAAAATCTGAAGCCATAAGGGGTACAGTGGAGTCGCTGCTTGTGTGCCTTACAGTATTTGCAGAGCCGAGATCTTGTCTCTGAGAACCTCCTGGGCCTTGTTAAAGTCGGCCAGCATGATCTGCGTCTCTCTGTGGTGGGCGATCTTCATCTCCTCCAGGTCTCTGTCATGTCTTTTTCCAAGGTCTTGTTCATGGGCTCTGCAGCAAAGACAAACATGAATGCAGCATTAGATTAACAGCTAATCTGCACTGGATGCTTATTTATTGCGACTTTGCCTTTCTTAATAAGCACTTATGTGCCATTATGGGATTTTAGACTACCCCATGTACCCAGTTCCCTCCTAAAGGGACCCATTATGCTGACGTTTTATCAAATCATGGAAAGAGACAAAAAGATGTGCAGCTGTGAGCTAAAATTAACTGGAACATAAAGTAGAGCTTGAGACCATGGGGTCCCTAAATACACAAGAAAATGGTATCCATGGTTACCGTCTCAATGGCAGGGTATTAATTAGTCCGTCTGTAATTTAAGCAGAAAAAAAAAATAGTTGCATATCCATGTTGCAGGACCAGAATTACTGAAGACACTTTAATAACACAGCGCTCTGTCTCGTTTGATTAGTGGATGGCCATTAGAGTTCTGAAACGACTTAAATGACCATGTTTTTGCAAATCGACCAGTAAGATTTGTGCTTATTAGACCATCTGCTACTCATTACAGTAACTGATATGGCAGCACATCAACTGTCACTCTACTTATGTTACTCAGAGTTCATGAAGCAAGTAATATCGGCGAATTTTTCCACATTATTTATTTATCCAACTGTTTACTGTCACTAATTTAACTTCTATAGACACTTATAAGCTCTATGTACTAAACACCATAAAAAAAACAACAACAATTGATTACAGTGAGGGTCTGGTTGAACTTTCTTGTGGCTTAGGATGGTTTATAATTGATTGTAATAATGCAGAAGCAGCTTAATTTTCTCTTGAATAACTCATTCAGCTAAAAAAAACACTGAACTATTCATAAAATGAAGGATACTCTTCTGGCTTTTGCAGTTGCCTTCAATAAAGTGACAGATAAATTAAGAGAAATTTATAAAAAAATAAAACTTAAGTCAGAACCATGAGCTGTATTAATGAGCAGCCTCTTGAATCATCTTTACATGATATTTTATTTTATATTAGGCCTGCGTGGTACCAGAAAAACTTGCAATGTGCAATATTATTATTTAATTTGACAAGTTTTCCTCATTCATGGCCTTTTCCTCATGTTTTCTCCCCAGTGGGAGGTACTTGAAATATGATTTACTGTATTTCTGATATCGATGTTGCGCAGTCTGACATTGCGATGACAGTAAATTTTCAATATATTGTGTAGCCCTAATTATTATGATATCCCCTCTTTCTAATAACACAGTTTTCAAAATGTGATGCAAGCCTGAACTTCATTTAGGGGTGTGTATTAAATTAAGTTTAAGAGTGAAAACATGAACTATTTGGGTTTATTATGTCTGTAAATGTAGTATAAATGACATATTCATTGTTTCTTTTGGTTTATTTTAATGGTGTTAGGGTTTGGATGTTAGCTAGACTATAACTTTTGCTGCAAAATGAATTTAAAGAATATGAGGATTAACAGAAAAAGCAAAGGTTGATGCAAGAGATCTTAATAATGCGTCACTGGCTGTTATTTTGTTGATCTTTCTTTTTCAGATCTTTTCAAGCAGCTCAGTTTCAGTGATTTGCTGCACTTCCTTTAGGACTTCCTGTTTCATAAACACTTCCCTGGATTTTGTGTTTAATTATGAGCTGTTCAGAAATGAGTGTAAGATCAGTCAATTTCTGCTGAGTCAAGGTTCAGACTGTATTTCCCATATGACACATCGCCATGCAAGGTTTTTGGTGAATTTGCCCTCCTGTGTTTCTACCTTATCTGGTGGTTGGCTTCACTCCGAACTCGCAGCACCTCTTTGCCTTTCAGCTCCAGCTCTCGGGTCAACGTGTCGATAGTCTCATTAAGAGAGTGGATCTCGTGGTCCAGGTCGGTGATGCGGTTGCTACGGGAACACAACTCTCCTTGGAGGTCAGATAACCGAACGAGGAGCTCCTGTTCCTTAAACAAACAAAAACAAGAAGAGTGAGATTATTCAAGAAAAAAAAAAAAAAAAAAAAAGGGCGACCTGAAAGGTTTGATAAGCGTGGAGGAGTTTTTTTTGCAGGCAGTTACCTGTTTGTGGCTGTGCTCCATTGCTTTCTCCAGCTCCCTTTTGGCGGTGTTGTTTTCTTTAAGGTGGATCTGCTTCAGATGCTCGATGGCAGTAGCGTGGAGGTGGTTCAGTTCTGCTCGAAGAGAAGCTGCCAAGCGGAGACAAGACGGGTTAACTCAGAGCATCAGCACTGCAGAATCACACGAGGCAATGATTACAGGGAAAAACGTTTGATAAAATCACTGAAGAATCACAGTTAAATCTGCCTAAACTAATAAAAATAGGGACATCCTTGTTGAAGGCAGAGCGAGTTTTCTGTAAATTGAAGCCACCAGTGTGGTTAGACCACAGCAGCTTCAGGGACAAGCTACTTTTATCATTTACCCAGCTTTGCTTTCCCCTCGTCCTCCAGCTCGTATCTGAGCGTCTGCAGCTCCTGATCGGACTGCTGCCGGAGGATTTCTAACGTCCTCCTGTGGGCCTCCTTCAAAGCGTGAACCTCCTCCCTTTGCTCCTGCTTCAGACGCTCCTCCAGGGCCTTGCAGAGGGCAGAGAGGAGGGAAAGCAAAGGACGCAAATTGATTGTCATGGCTTAGTTCTAGTTTTTAAGTTGCCTCCTTGTTCCTCTCACAAACATGCTGACTGAGATAAATGAAAGTTAGCTGAAAAAGAATATTTCTTTTTCATGAAGCTTTAGAAAAAAGGGCAAACAATTATAGGCAATGTGTTCAAATTGGACAAAAGCAACTGGAACACTGTTTTACACTGGCAGAATGATGATTAACACTGATAAATACAAAGATTTTATTCTTAAAGCCTGTAAACAGGAATTAGGTCATCATTAAGGTAAACTTATTCATTTATTCCCTTGAAAAGGCTCACAGAGTCTATAAATGCTCCAGCAGTACAGGATTATCCTTCCACTGTGAATGTAGCTTATTTATGCTAATTAACTGCACTAAATAGCCTTAAGTTTATCTATTTTTGTTCCCACTAAATTCCAATCTATTTGTCATGTTTTTATCCATAAACTGAACTCTTTTCTGTTTTCCACAATGTCTTAAAGGACAACTAAAACCTCCATTCAAGCCGTTTATTGGTCCTTTTTGCTCAGCAGGACAATAAAAACCCTCATGTTTCTGCCTGCAGTGTGATTACACTACATCTTTAATGATAAACCCAGCAATAAACTCTTATTTTAATTCAATTTACAGCGGAGAACTAAAGCAGAGGAACTAAAGGCTCAGCAAGTTTGAACTTTTTAGGTGATTTTGTTGCTGATAGAGATGCTCCCTCTAATTGGAGAAAAAATAAAACATAAAAAAATACTCTTCTACTTATAAATAGTAGATTAAATTGATAAAAGTATAGCAACCATTTGCATTCTCCAGGTTAAAGGAGGCCTCAGATTGCTCTAAGTATGAAATAATTTCAGAATAAAGTCTCAAATTAGAGGTCAGTCGTTTTTGACTTTTGAGCACTTTCATAAAGATGTTTAGCTCCTCTCGTGTTCACCACAGACAGCAAAGTAAGAGCAGCTGCACATTTTGTACCAAAAAGTTAATTTTAGCTGTACTATAAAAGGTCAAAATCTAACACAACAGAATTTTATGATTAACTAATTCAGCCTGATGTTAACTCTGAATATTTTAAGTCAGTGTCTGGAGTGAATTTTACAAATCCAGCTATTTTTCTCTCTTGTGCATGAAGTCTTTGGCTCCCACTCTTCTTTTCATATTTGCCCCCTGAAAGTGTTAAAACTATCTGAAAGGTCACAATGTGAGGACATTCAAAACTCAACATCCCAAGTATTTCACTCACACACTGATAGGCGAGTTACTGAGCTGATAGGTGAGCTAATAACACCTGCACTGAAATACAGGTTACTGCTGCGCAAACAGGTCAAGCAGCTAAATAAACTCTGAACAGACAATTTTTTAGTTAAAGGTGCAAACTGTTCTTTTATTTTATTTTTATATTCAAAACGGTTAACTTATATTCCATTTAAGACAGGTCACAGTGAGCCTTTTTGGACATGTAAACAACTACTAAACTATCAATAGATATCTAGTTTTAGACCCAGATGATAAATACACATCTGTATTCATAAGTATTAAATACAAGGATGTCTTGAGTACCAATCAGGGTATTTTTCATTGATCAGCCACAGCTCCTGATCTCCATTGTTGACCTAACAGATGGTTTAACATCTGCTGTGCTGCAATATGGCCGGCAGCCGTAATAAATCAGCCGCTGAGCTGTATCGTGCCAACATGTCTGGGGTACAGTACAAAATAAAGTATTTTAAACAATAAAATGGGAGCAGCCCAGCTAATTCCTGCAGCGGTTAGCGTTCGAGTATCTCTCGGGGCTACATTCAAGCCCACCTTTTAATTAGACATTTAAAATCCAAACACTCGACAGAGTTCACCCCGCTAACACCTAAAGCTAACAGCCTTTTTTAAGCTGTTTGAGTAGGGGTGTCCTAAGTGTGGCACGTAAGCCATTTGCGGCCCTCTGAGTGATTTTGTGCCGCCTGCGACTGATATTTAAGAATGGTATAATTAGGAGGATGGTGCAGATGGACATCTTCTGGAAATTTAATTGGTAATATTTTGATCATTCTTAGGCTTAACAGAAAACCGGATTTAAAAATTCTTAAAGCATGCAATATTAAGTACAAGTGTTTTGACTTTATTAACCAAGTTTATTATTTTTGGTCCAATTTCATGGACTACAAACGTTTACCAAATAGTAGAGTTTTGGGTAAACATAAGAAAAGTTGGCTAGCATTTCTGAAGAAAAACATAGCTGGTAATTTATTCATCGATAGAAGGAAATGGGACTCCCTTAAAGAAAGATGGGAGCATAATTTACACTATTTAATCACTTTTACTGGTGTCCCTTCAAATCTTTTATGAATCAGTTTTAACGACTGCCAGCTATACATTTTTCAGTGCTTTTAAGAATAATAACACCATAAGAACCACTGCTTTTATTATTATTTTATTGCTTTTATTTTATTCAACATTTTTTAAACTGCGGCTGCACTCAGAAATGTAGCCTGATCTGTTTTGGTGCATAAATGAACACATAATGCTCCAAAGAAGAGTGTTTTTGAGGCAAAGTTCAAGAGAAAGAGTGGCTGTTTATAGATAAGTGTGTGTGTGTGGGTGTGTGTCGTACTCTTATCTGATGCTGTCGGGCCTCCTCCATGGTGCTGAGGGCACAGCAGTGAGCTTCCTGCAATCGATGCTCCCTCCTCTGATGTTCTCTCTGCATCTCTGCAAACAGAAACATGATCGTTTGCATCGTTACACATCAGAAGCAGACATGTTTCAATTCCCCTCACTGAGACAGACGATACGACAATCTGTTTCAGCCGCACAGCAGCGGAGCCGACGCCGCTGAGCAAAATGTGACAACTGCATAATTCAACAGTCGACCCTATTAATCACTTCAAAATAATCAAAAAAATATCTAAACATGATTGCTAAGAGGTACTGTTTAGGGTGACTTTAGGCATGAATCAGTTAAGATCAGAGGTCTGGTCCTTGAGGGCTGCTACCCTTCGTGTTTTAAATGTTTCTCTGCTTTGACGAACCTGGTTTGGATGAATGAGGGATTAACAGGCTTCTGCAGAACTTCAAGACCTGCCGAAGAGCAGGGAAACAACTAAAACATGCAAGACGGTGACCCTCAAGGACCAGGACTGGAACAGTTCAGTTTACCTCTAAGCTGTTGGCTCAGTAGCTCCCTCTCCTGGTTGAACTGTGACTGCAGCTGCTGGAGAGCGGATTGAGACTGAGTCAACTGCAGCTCCAGGGACTGTTTCAGCAGAGAGATCTGGACAGAAAAAAGAAAAAAAAAAAAAACTAAATGAACATACTGACATCATTCTTCTCTCATGGAAAATGTAATGGGTTCTTCTAGTGTTAGCCTCGTTCACATAATTTTCTATGGTGCTGTTAGCTTTGGTACACATACAGTCGCAAAACACTACAGCTCAGACATCGCTCCCACATTAACTCAAAAAAAAAAGGTAATGCTGTCAAATCACTATGGAGCCCCATTTGTTCACAACCACCAAGGAACGAAGAAACGGTGAGATTTGGCCAAAAACTTCACACTTAAATAACTGACCAAAGTGACAAAATGTTTTGATGTTTATTTTATTTTACTGATGAAAAACTAAGAAACTGACACACTTCTTCTGAAAGGCTTCTGTTCTGCATCTACTGTCAGGTTGGGGGGTGAGTGGTTCGTTTTGGCTCGATCGGATGTTGTTTTTGTATCACCTGAGACACGTTTGAATATTTGCTTCCTAAAAATAAAAAAAGGGTAGCTCTGATCATTACAGCTGCACGTTACAATTACAGATCAGTAAGATTAAACTGAACAGGACCAATGCTGTGTAGCATTCAGCTCTGTCCACAATAGACACACCCCCTGTAGGAGCAGATTATGAATAACTGTATTTCTGAATGGTGTTGGGTCACGTGATCAGTCAGTGGTCTATTTAGGTTGGAGCCTTTGTTGAAGGGACAGGTGTGTTCAACCCGGAAGGGGGAAACAGTTTTTTGACCGCTAACTCCACGTTGAACGCAGAAAACAATCAATGCTTATGAATGCTGTGATTCTGTCAACATATTGGAGGACTGACATGTTGTAAAAGGAAATATGATGATTACTGGCAGGAATCATGGAAAATAAATGGAATACCTGCACTAAAATCAAGGACGGCTCTGATTTTAAATCAGCGGATAATGTAGCATGTCAGCTTTACCCCGGTGTACCACCTTGGGGTAAAGCCTTGGCTTAGCCTCTATACCCCCCGTAGAATGTTTTAAGTACCAGGTAGCTACAGGTACTTGGTATCAGGTAGTTACCGTTGTACTTACCTTTGTACGTGCCTTGGTACTTACCTTTGTATTAACCTTGATATTTACCTTTGTATCTGGTATTTACGGAGTACACACCTGGTACTTGGTGCTTAAGTACAGAATTTGTACACAGTATTTGTACCTGGTATATACAAGGTATCCAAGTACTGAGTACTTACCTGGTAATTATACCTGCTTTCGCCACTTAGTACATACCTGGTACTTACTGACTATATACTTGGTACTTAAGTACAGCGTTAGTACTCTGTACTTGTATGTGGTGCCTACCACTGAGTATGTACCTGGTACTTACTGAGTATATCTTCAGGTACTTATCATGTACATACATAGTACTTTGCTGGTACGTACTGGTCTGCATTATGTATTGTACTCAGAACAGTAAACAATAAACAAAGATTACACATCCAGATATTCGTGGGGTTTTTTGTTTTGTTTTTTTTCTGCAGGGGCTTCTTTATACCAAACCAGCAGTGTAATAAAACCTTTTCTGAGGTGATCTCAAGTCGTTTTCATTTTTCATCCTCCCAGTCACTGATGACTGATAGATGCAGGATCTTAAAACCAGTTGATTTGCAACAATCAACTGGTACTTATCATGGTATCAGTCGGACTGCAATGTCTGACTCCTGAATGTTTCAAGTCTGGAACATTTTTCTTTTCAGTTTTGTGTAACTGTCAGTGATGGGAGTGCTCAACTAGAAAACACTCTTCTGATGGTGTGAAAACCAGGAGCAGCAAAGTGGGCAGCACAAGGTCAAGACTGAGTGGGAAAACACGGACATCTTTGCATGCTCAAATCTGTAAACTGTAGACAAAATGTGCAGACTTTTCTGTTGTTAAAGAAATACACGCCGCTCAAATGGCGGCTCGCACCGAATTAGGTCAACACCATCACAGTGTCTTTGTTCTTCCTCCTGCATGTGCCTCACTCTGTAATCCTCAGATGAGAGCCTTTTCTCAGCAGACAGCTTTGAGCTCTGTGAGACGGTGGAGGCTTCTCGACACTGGTGGTGATACCGTCACACAGATACCAGCTGAGCTGTGGAGATTTTGCCGCTCCAGTCAGTGAGCTGACAGGCAGACAGTCATCGAGCGACAGCACATTTAGCCAAATATAAAAAAAAAAAGCCAACTGGCTTTAGTTTTGGGAAGCTGTTAGTGGCTGTGGCTGTGACTGGCAGAAGTCCCTCAGAGAGCCGGCTCCGCTCCTTCACCCGCCACTCTTCCCGGTTAAATCCCAGCAGGATTTAGAGCTGTAGAACCACGACATTAGGAGCTGTAAGGTAAGATGGATTTAAAACGAGAGGATGAGGAGCGGGGTCTAGGATCAGGTTTTTGAGCTTCTACACTGGCAAAAGATTTAAAAAAAAAAAAAAAAAGACAGACAGCTGACCTGCTCGCCTTCCTGCTTCGAGCAAATCATTTTCAAATTTACGGCAAAATAGCTGGACGCGCGAGATTAAGCAAATATCTTCAGAAACCTCAGAGCCTCTAAGTTGTAATTAACCACACTCTCAAGCACAAACACCTACACACACCAGCAGCAGCCTGGAGTTAGAGCCTTTTAATGAAAACATCCTAATGAAAAAGAAGTCATTATAGATAACGACAGCACATCCTAAGGTCTTTCATGTTCAGTAAATAACTTCTTTTGCATTTAAACTGCATGTCTGGACCAGTTTAGTTTTTACTGAATACTGTCTACTTCTACTAATATTGGTTTGAACACGCTGAAATGGTGGCTAATATATCTCATAAGTCAAATCTTATGGATATTTGAACTTATTTTTAACTTTTGTTTCACACGTTTTTCTAAAATTCTTTCATTTTCAACCCAAGATGGCTGCTATAGCTAATTGACATTTGCCAACACAAAAATGGCAACAACTTAGTAAATTTTACAGATATTCAGCTACAGTTTAGTCTGGTAGCAGATGAGAGCCACCCACAACACGTGCTTTGAGGGCTACACATTTTAAGAAATCTTGCGCACAGAATTTAATTTTCATCTCCATCATTTCTCAAAAGAAGATGATTTTACTCTAAAACATGAAAGGCAGCAGGAGATGTGCAGTCCTTCAAGGAATGTCAGATCTTTAATTATAAAATTAAATGGTCCAAAGGTCAACAACTAGCTTTAAAGTAGTTTATTCTAACATAAAGTCTGTTCTGGAGTCTCAGGAGGTGAAGAGAGGAGCAGATTTTTTAAATCTGACTCCCTGATGGTGGGCAGGGAACAACAGGACAGATTTGGAGGACCCAAAGGGATCCAAGAACGGAGGACTGTGAAAGAGGACGTTTGGAGAGATGTCCCCACCTCCCAGAACAGAAAGTGGACATAAAGTTCAAGGGATTCCATGTCCCAGATGGTCTGGGAGGAGCTGGAGGAAGCTGAGATTTGGACTTTATATTTGGGAGAGAATGAATGGATGCATCCAGTGTCTGGAAAGGACAGAGAATAGATGAATATGTATTCACTGTATGCATCATGTTAGTAAAATAAAAAGCCTTTTTTAAAGAGACAAAACACACACTTTCATACAAATGCACACATTGTAATCTAAGGTACGCGGCTTGTGACGCCGTTTGTTGTTTGTTGTCTGCTTCTCTGCGTGTTCAGTTTAAAACGGCAACATTTTGTGCTCCGACTCACACAAAACACAGTTTCCACAACTAACCCAGCAAGAACAATTTCAAGAAAATACTCAGTCATTTTTCAGTTTAACTAACTGAAATGATTTGTGTCCAACTTCCTTATTGTAAAAAAACAAACAAACACAAAAAAACAGCTGCTTTTCGTAGTTTATGTGACAGAAATCTGTTGGTGAAAAACTGGGAAAAAAATAAGTTTCGAATTAATCAGGACAACATCCTGCAGGTTTATCTGAGCTGCACTCGTTGGACGTCAAAGACGATAACACTCACGCACCGGTTCATGCATTTAAAATATTGCTATCCTTAAGCGCATAGAAATGTTTTGACGAAAATAACAAAAGCATCCCGAACAGGTCTTCAAATGTCAGAATGTTCTTCAACTTCTCAGTGAGTCATGGATCCGGTAGGAGGGGGAGGCGGGGGGGAAGCGTCTGAAAAGTTGCCAAGCTGGACTTGGAGGTGGTTGGCTCCAACTCGACAGAGAATATTTATCTGGGGCTGCCAGCGTTTTTTTGGCATAATTCAGCTGGGCCTCTTTGAAGCGTCGGCTGTGACTCAATGGAGCTGGGAATTACCCGGAGGCTATTCACTTCACCGCGAGCGGGAGTCCAAGCAGGCGAGGGGCGGAGCTTTCGGCCCACCATGAAACGGTTTCGTCTCTGCTGCCGCCGAGAGTTTGAAACAACCTGAACAGTTCCTGCCGCTACAGGTTTTCATTTCTATTAGAAAAGACTGGGGCTTCAAAGATAGGGACAACTAATGCATTAATTTCAAACACACACATGCTTCTTCAGCTGGTGTGTGTGTGTGTGTGTGGAGTGTTTCAGTGCAGCATGCATAAGGTCACAAGAAATATCGCTTTGGGGAAAACTAAAACCAAGAAGTATTTATGTGAAGAAAGTGCAGAAAAACAAACAACATGAAATAAAGTTAATTTCTTTCCTAATGTTAGCATTTTGTCCAATGCAGTTTTAAACTAAGAGGTCATAGAACATGATTGGGATGACTCTCAGCTACTACCACACCAAATTTTAGTTCAATACTTGTAAAACTGACTGATTTATAGCTACATTTGTGAAGCTCAATCTGCAATCTTCTAATCGGTTCAAGACAAATCCTAAAAAGAAGGCGCCGAAGATGTTTGTAATTTTAGTCTTCATTTCATTTCACATGGAGGGAAATGAAACCCGGAGGGAAGCCTGCGAGTTCCTTCAGAAAGACGGCACGCTTCGACATCAGGCGAAGCTGCCACTCAGATGGGCTCCCGAAGCGCAACTGGGGGGTCAAAGGTCATCGACTTAAATGCTTAAAGTGTCAGAAGAGATAAAAAATGCTTTCTAACACAGTGAGCTGGACCAAAATGAGCATTTCCCTTTATTTCCCATACAGTAATCACTGAAAATGACCACCATTTTCTACAGAAGTGAGAAGCTGTGGGTTCTCAGTGAGTTTTATGACATCGCAGTAAAAAAATGATAAAAGCCTGAGCGGTATTGTGTTCAACAAAGCAGCGATGAACGGAAGAATATGTTCTTGTCAGCAGAAGCTTAATAAGATGTGTTATTTCTGTTCATTTGGCTCAGAGGCAGTGGGGAAAAAGCTAATTATTGCAGAGAATTAAACAGGAATCTTAACTGGATTCTCTTGAACCGCTGCAGATCTGAAAGGTGCTTTTGAACTTATTTATGGCTGAAATTTATCCTTGTTATTTACTGCTGGCTATAGCTTTAAGCTACTGTTTTGTTTATTTTAGCTTTTAGTTGCCATTCTGATAATTTCAGCATTTAGCTACTGTTTCAGTCAGTTAAACTTTTAGCTACTGAGCTGCTCATTTTAGTTTTTAGCTGTTGTTTTGTTAGTTTTAGGTTTGAGCTATTGTTTAGGTCATTTTAGCTTTTAGTTGCCGTTTTGATAATTTTAGCTTTTAGCTACTTTTCTGATGATGTTACCTTTCACCAGTTTTGGTCATCTTAACTTTTATCTACTGTTTTACTGATTTTGACTTCTAGCTTCTCTTTTGCTTATTTTAGCATTTAGATGGTGTTGATGGATTTAGCTTTTAGCTGATGTTTTGATATTTTCAGCATTTAGACACTATTTTGATAACTTAAGCTTTTAGCTAACGTTCTGATAATTCTAACTTCTAACTTCTGTTTTGATAATTTTAGCTTTTAGCCTCTGTTTTAAGAACTTTAGTAAATTATTAGTCGTTTTGCTGATCTGAAAAATCTCTGACTGGATTTCTTTGTTAAAATTTGTCAAATTTCTTTCAATTTTTGAACATTTTCCTTTTTCACCACATAACAACACACTTAGTATGGTTATATCAGAAATCATGGAGTTTATAAAACTAATAACTGAATTTGGAAATAAAAGGATTTAGTAAGGTCAGATTTATATGAAACCTATCAGCTGATACGGTCCACCACAGACATATCTGCGTGGCTTTCTATGTTTTCTGAAATGCAACACGCCAAAATTCAGCGGTTTGAAAATCTCTTGTCCCATTTGCAGCTTCTGAGGCAGAAGAAGGACAAAGATGTTTTCACAGGGTAGAAATCAGCCGAACCCACCTGTTCCAGCAGGTCTTCGACCTTCCTCTGCCAGCCCTCTCGTGCTGCCATCATCTCCAGCTCCTTCTGTTGGGACAGCTGAGTCAGCGACGCCTGTTTGTCGGCCTCGTACTCCTCTGTCAACTCGTCCCTCAGCAAGCGCACCTCCTCCCTGCAGAAAGACACACGGGAGGACATCTGCTAACCTCGTGTGTCCTTGGAAAACTGACGAGAAGAAGCGCAGCTGTGAAAGGAAGGTGAGGAATGATTCAGGAAACAAAGAAAGTGAGTCAGGGAGGAGTTTTGCCTCACCGCAGCGCATCTCTCCATTTCTGATCCAAGTCATCAGCCATCTTGTCCATCTTCTGTTTCTCCTCGGTCCTGATGGCCATCACCCTGGCATCATGCTGCTGTTTCTGGGTCTCGATCTCCTCCTGCGAACAAAGGCACCGATCTCAGCCGAGGTAAACATATCCTACATCAAAACACATTTTGAAATAAACACAACAAGATTAAAAAAATCTAGCCTGGCTGCTGAAGGTTCTAGTCAAACAAAATGCTTTAATATTAATAGTAATAATAATAATCTGAAGCGACTAAAATTACCACCACGTGTGTCTCTGACCACACGGCCCATTTCAGCAGCAGCAGCTGGGTGACTCATCCCATCATCCCCACCTTCGCAGCTCCTCATAACGCAGTAGCTGCGGGGCATTAATAATGTGTTGCTTTGGAAGCGGACTTCATCAGGTCAGCTGAAGAGGATCCGGGGCTTATGCGCCGAAGAGCTCGTTAAAAAGACCTTTAAACGCTCTAATTTCTGGCTGTGAGGAGAAAAAGCTTGCATGAGTGCTTCGATCCAGACTCCACTGCTTGGGAGCCCAAATTATAATCATCTGCCATTTCAGTGGCTCTAAATATGATTTAGAGTCTGGTGTTTTCATGCAAGAGAAACTCACTTTTGGATGGAAGCAGTTTATTTAGAGTCTGTCTTATTTGTTGTGGAATACAGCAGTGATGCTGAAGATGAAGTGAATTCACATGTAGATAATTCTGTGTTTACTTTAACATCTTTATGTTGTTGTTGTTGTTTGTTTTTGCAGTGCTGAGTCTGACAGGCTTGAGACTCTGCAGGACATTTCAGTTTGGTTCAAACCCAATAAACCGCCTTTATTAAATACAGATTTCTTCTTACGGGCTTTGTGGAGGAAGTAATTATGAACTTTAATAGTGTGAATGCTGAGTCAAGTGTTCACACTATTGTTTTCCAGTTAATAGTTTCTTCTGTTGAATACTTTCAGACATTTCAGCTATCAAAACGTTCAACTCATACGACTTTTGGTTTATAACTTCGATACTTTTGAAATCATTTAACTTTATTTCTGTATTTTTCCTCGTAGAAATGCATTCAGAACTCCTGAAAACATGAAAAACTCCTGAATCCTTAAAAAAAACGCTCTGAAATCTACTTCAGTTCTTTCTCATTTTTAGCTTTTATATTTATTGTTTTGTTTGTTTCAGCTTGCAGCTACTGTTCTGATCATTTTAGCTTTAACCTGCTTTGTCGCTCATTTTAGCCTTTAGTTATATTTTTACTGGTCATAGGTTTTAATTACTGTTTTGCTAGTCTTAGCTTTTAGCTTCTATTTGCTAATTACAGCTTTTAGTTCCTGTTTTGCCAGTTTTAACTTGTAGCTAAAACACAGTTATTTACATAGAATTGCATGGCTATTTGCAAGCCTAATTTGCAGCAGCGGTAACTAGTTTTAGCATTATCATCATATTTCTGCTGGAATAACTGTGTGATGCACAATTAATGCTACTATTAAGGTTTAAAAATAGAATTTGCAAAAACTACTTTAAAGGTTTTTGAGATGGCAGCTTTCCACTGAGGTCTTGGTCTCGCTGCGATTAGCCGTTAGCTCGTCTGAATTCAACTTAGTTCAGAGCCATCTGGAACAGGTAAGATGTTTATTGTTTCTAACCTTTCCACATATTTCCACTTTAAAGGATCTGAATTAAAGTTTAAACCTCCACCAAATAAAGTTAACTCTAGGCGACTTTATGTATTTAGACTTCAAATAACAAAGAATGATATTTTTTTGACTGTTAGAGTTTATTTGATCTGTTTTATATCAGGAGATGTATACCAGGTGGTTCTAAGTGTCATAAATCACAGTTTGTCATAAAGGTTGTGATGATTTATGTGTTAAGAAGAGAAAGTTCTGCTGAATTTACAGAGATCTTTCTGGTGCAGCTGCTTGGATTCACATATGGAACAGCTGGTTATGAACTGAAACAAAAGTCATCTGTCAAGAGTTATTGAGCAGAAGGTAGTTTGAATTGTATATAGTTTTTCTTAACAGTGACAAAGAAAGTCTAATTATATCTTTGAAGCTTATTTTATCTGTTTCTTCTGGAAAAGTGACAAGATTCCTTCCTTGCGAAACAATAAATGGTCTAAATTTCCGGCCTCAGCTGGTTCTGACTGAGCCACAATGAGCTCCGATTGGAAATAAAAAAAAGGTCAAATCCTACGCTCGGCTCAAGTTTTTAAAATCCAAATCTTTTTTTTCTTTACATAGGCGGAAGCGCTGGTAAAAAGAAAAGCAGACCACTGCAATTTCAGCTAATTGTTGCTTTTCTTTTCTCCCCCCATTCGCCGTCTCCGCTCTCCACATCGCAGCTTTTTCTGCTCGCAGTTCGGTTTTCCTTCAGTTGTTCCACGTCAGTCTCATTTATCTTTTCATTTGTTCATGAGAAACATGTTTCACAAGGTAAAATAGCCACCGTTTTACCGCAGATCCTACCTCCTGCACCAAACAACTCCTCTTGTCTCAAACCGAAGGGGTTTCTTTCAAACACGGGACCACTCGGCTCATAATGGTCTCATCATCGTTATCTCACAGCTGGCCTTCCAGCGCAGCACTCGTTTCCCCTCGTTTCCTGCTCTTCTGCTCTCAAAATGCATCTCAAACCCCCTCGTTTCACCCTCCTCCTCATCCTCCTCTTTCGGTTCCAGGAGGCGTCTTTGCGCCATCATCTCCAAACTTACCGAACTTGAAATCAAACGACGACGGTTTGCCAATCAAATAGTTTAAACCGAATCAAGTGTAGGAAGGAAGTGTAAACCAACCGTTTTGTACTCAAAAAGGCTACAAATCTGGGTAATTTTGCGCTCAGGTTGATGCATAAAACAGGAGTAAACACAATCTAATTTATTTATTATGTGCAGCTTTATCCTCTTCCTTTGCTTCGGGAATTAACACCACTTATGAACGGAGCACCTCTTGAAGAAATGGACTTCACTCCCTGCCTTGCAAGCCAAAATTTTAAACAAAGACCTCTCATGATCCATTACCACTCAGAGTATGTCTTGAGGTTGACTCTCGGACAAATTTTAGGTCAATATCTGTAAAACCGACAGAGTTGTAGTTATTTTTGGGTTTCCAAAAGTAAGCTGGCTGTGGCGGCCACCTTAATCAGTTGTAGATGTGCATCTAGTGATTACTTATTGAAAGCTTCATTGAAATTCATCTAGTGGCTCATGAAATATTTTGCTAACACAGTTAAAAAACATTTAGTGACTCTCAGCTACAACCCGCTACATTTTAGGTTATAAAACACTGAGCCGTCTTTAAGCGTTTTTGTTTAAAATGCCCACCTGCAGGTCAGTGAGCAGGTTGCTGGTCTCTCGGACTCGGGCTCTGGTTGCATCCAGCTCGATCCGGAGTTTCTCCTGAGTTTCCTTCAGACAGGAGATCTGCGTCTGAGACGAACCCAGGTTCTGCTCCCCCTCTCTCACCAGCTCCTGGAGGTGGGACACCTGAGGAAAGACAAATCATCATTAAAAAACATCCAACCGGTCAAAAAAAAAGGGGGAAATCGTGTAAGAAAGGAAGGGGTTCATACTTCCTGATTGGCCATGTTGACCTTGGCCGTCAGCTCCTCCTTTAGGTTGTCCAGCTGCTGCTGCAGACGGTCTCTCTGCTCCTCTAACGACAGGCGTTTAATCTCAAACTCCTGGCTCATTTTCTGGAGAGGAAGAGAACGGATGAAGATGAAAGACGCTGAGAAAACCAGGAGGGTCAGCTGTACAGAAGCTGTGGAATTTGATTAGCATAAGTGGACCATAAAAAACGAGAGTTTCCTTCCACATTGTGATCCCCGGATACACAAATTATCACCTCACGCAGGGACTGTGAAAGCCCAGAGGCCCTTTTCCCTCTGAAATGCACCAAAAATATAACCTGCAGGGAAAAGGTTAGCTGCTGGAAATCCCATTTGTGGAGTAAAACGGAGTCACGGCTGCTGCTGAGTGTGACAGGATGAAGAAAAGACACGTGAGCTGTCATTTACACTTAAAAGGGCATCGAACCGACCACTTCCCTTAATCCTTCAAACCACAGCATCAAATCCTTTCTCTGATTTTCTTTTTTCTTTAGAAAATCTTTCTCTCCCTTTTTTGCTCAGTCCTGATAAATTCACCATATGTCCTACTTTATGACTAAAGACATTTGTCCTCCTTGCTAATACAGTCTTGTTTTTGCTTATAATAAAAACTGAAGATGTCAATAATTTAGCTCTGAATGCAGCTTTAATGTGCAACAATTCATTTTATATTCTTAACTCCATGCCTCCTCTTGTTTTCACTGCAACATCAGATGCTAAATGGCTCAAACGCAGCATTTTCTGTTCATCCTGGGGTATCCGCTTTGTTTTATGCATTTAATCAATGTAATTAATAGTGCTGGATTCTAAAATTTGATTCGTTTGTGTGATTTTTGGTGCAGTGAACTGAAATGAGCATATATATTTTATTCCGGTGTGTAATTTACAAACATTTTTAATGAACTAGTTGTCTCCATGAGCTTCTTACTTTTTGTATAATGTGAAGAAACAATAAAGAACCCCTGGTTTTACAGAAATCACTTTGTCTTTCCTCCATTTTATATCAAAACGTTCAGCACGATCAGGTCATCACGGCTCTGACTTTTTTTTTTTTTTTACGTTTATACTTGAAATATTTACCTTTATTTATGAACTTAGTAATTGAAGTGAATGAAGTAGTCTTCAAATCCTTAAAAAAACTTTGTGCTTTAAAACCTCCTTTATTCTTAGCTTTTAGCCAGTGTTTTACTTTAAAAAAAATGTATTTTGTCTTTTAAGACACTGGATTCTGATGAGCCATCATGAAAACAATAATTTAAGCCTCTCCATTGTGAGATTTAGCAGATTTTTACTAACAAAAAAAAAAACAAAAATGCTTCAAAAAACATACAAAGAACATTTGAAGGTTGGGCTTTAGGAAACTCTTATGTGTATTTCAGAATTTTAGTTCAGTTCAGAATTATTTGAACAATAAAAACAAATTTTAAGTTGCATCTAAAACTAAATTCATCTAAATCCCCAGCTGAGTGGTGAACGGCAGAGTAATTAGAAAAACAAATGAATTGTCTCTATTCTATTGTCTCATTTGGTGAGCTATGAATTATTACACCACACATTTTTAGAACGGATGAGAAACTCATTAATGTTTTGTTGTCATCTTTGTTTTATTTTAAATGAGCATTTCTGTCTTTATTTCTAGGTCTTTGTCTTCCTGGTTCTTAAATTACCCACCTAAATATGATAAAGGCAAAGAGCAGCTTAGGCTTACGTAATATTTCTTTAGCCATCATCCCCACCGTTGGTTTTCTCCGTTTCCCTCTCTTCAAGGGAATCTCGAAACACACGCCGCGCTCGCCTGGCTGGGAGGCAGGATTTAATCAACCAATTAGCAGTCAGCTTCAAAGGGCATCGCAAACAGGAGCCCATGACAAGTGCAGGAGAGTTACGGGAAGGGGAAAATACGCCAGGAGACGAGAAGAGAGTTTAAAATGAATTGAAACTGAAAGATGCCAAGTTTTATATCCTAACGAGTGAGGACTTTCAGGAGAAGCATTTTGGTTCACCTTGTTGCCTTTGTGCCTCTGAAGAAAGTCAGACTTTTGACTTTCCTGAACTTGCAGTGGGAATAAAGGTGGCATAAATACAAAAAGCTGTTAAGTTAAGGCTAGCTGCCTTTTGCGTCTCCAACCTGTCTGAAAACCATGCTAATGATAAATAATACTCATTTTATCTGGTCCAAATCTGCCTAGCTTCATTTTAAAGGTGCACTCCAGTTGATTAAATCATACATGGGTGGGTATGATGTGGGCAGAGTTGGACAACAAAAAAATGTGCACGGTCAGGAATGGAGATACACAAGCTGTGGACACAAAATAAAAGGCAACTGAAACACAGCCACACGGCTTGTTGGTCAATGTTGGTCAGAGTTCAGTGAGAAAATTTGCAAGGGCTTTTTACCATTCTGCTCCATCTCCATACTGCAGCAAAAACTCAAATTGTCCAGCCCCATTCTTGTTTTTAGGTGTTGTTTAATCTCTGCTCCCTTTTAAATGTCAAGATAACATTTTAAGATTATTTTGTTGTTATTTTTATGTAATTGATGTTCTGTGTTACAGGTCTGTCTTGTAAATGAGATTTCCTGTCTAAATAAAAGTAAAGAAAGAAACAAAATTTTGAGTCGCCAACTAGTCTCAAGTGAGATACCACCTTTATGTGACTGTCAATCGATATGGAAAATGACAGGAATGTGACCTTAAATATTGTGGTGGTAAAGGAACTACAAAACACCTAAACTGAAAAAGCAGCGAGTCTGGAGCCCTGAGAGAGCAGATTATCTGTATCACCTTTTTGTTTTTAGCTTTTTATCTCCACCTGTAGCCCTAAAAACTTAGAGATCAATACGTTTGAAAAGTTTAGACAGTCGGCAGTGAAGAGATTGTCTAATCAAACATTCATAGTCTCGTTCAGACTCAACTGCTCCTTTGTCTGATCCAAACATGATCCAATTTGGCACCAATAAAACAGATATGAAATCTGCCAAAAGCAGAACTCAAAGCTTCACAGTCCTTATCTAAAAACCTTTCATTTGCATCCCAGTGGTCTCATAAATCATAAAATCTGAAGCAGAGACTGAAAGAATGGTTAGGTAATTATTCAGTCAAAGTTAAAAACCAGAGAAACCATCTTTCTGATGGTTATCATGTTTGTGGTAAAAGAGGGAAAGGTTTTGGAATTACAAAAGGCAGGAGATGTATGATGTGCAGCAACCGACCAAAACATAGGCGGGCATTTTTATCAGCTGAAAGAATCAGACTGAGCAGCAGGAAAGAAGCTGAATCCACGTCGCTGCTTTGAAGAAACACTGCCAGCGAACGAACGCTGTGATGGTAAACGGTTTAGGTTAAACGAATTTAACCTGAGTAAAGCAATCAGCTGTCGCTGCTCCTTTGACTGCGAGGACGTTTGTATTTCTTTCACGTAGCCACTTCAAACTATAAGGCAGAGGGGAGGAAGAAAGTGCAGGTGGGGGGGGACGACAAACTGGAGAAGAAAGACAGAACTGATGACGGAGTTAAAGACGCAGCAGGAAACGAGAGGCAGAGAGGAAGGTTTTCAAGTCTCAGCAAGCCAATTAAATGTGTGCAGACAACTGAGAGGGCTGCTCATTTTCTACAGATATATTTATTTAACAGCTTACTAGAGAGAAAATTTCACTGCTTATGCTTCTGACAAATCCACGGCGTTTAAAACAAAAATAGTGTGAGTCTGCATTCACACTACTGTTTTCCTGTTAATAGTTGCTTCTGTTTATAGTTTGGAATCAGACTATATCATTTTTTGTGTCATTTTAACCATTCAAATATTAAAACATTAGGCCCGATTGGGAACAGTGTGCTTCGACTTTGGTATTTGTTCCTTTTGTACTTTTCAAACAATAGATGGTCTTTTCATTTACCTTTTTTACACATTAAGATGTCTTCAATTCTTTCAAAACATTGTTTTCTTTATCATCTGCTTCAGCTACTGGCTCTATTTTTGTTTTGTTTTTTAATGCTTCATTTAGTTTTCAGCTTGCGTTTTGCTAATTTTAGTTTTTAGCTACTGTTTTGTTGAATTTAGAAGCAAAATTTCTAATTTTAGCTTTTTGCTAGTACTGCCACTATTTTGACAGCTTCAGCTTTTAGCTACTGTTGTGATCTTCGGAGCTTTTAGCTACCATTCTGCTTCTTTTAGCCTGTGTTCTTATCATTTTAGCTCAGTTTCAGCCTCTTCAACAAACTTCAGCAGTCATTCAGCTCTCACTACATTTTTCTAGCTACTTTTTCTCCCAAACTGATTTTTATTGTTTAGTCTCTAAACATTCATGAAGTCACAAAGTATTTTGTTAGTTTTAAAGCACTTATTTTACACATTTAGCAGCTCTGACTATAATTTTTACCTTAATGACAAATTCGAGACTTCTTGGAAGGATTATTATTTAATAAAACAAACATTTAAAAACAAATATAATCAATAAGGCTAACTGCAGGGGTTTAGGTATTTGAGGAGGAGCAATAATAATAATCTTAGGTTTTTATTTTGATTTTTTTTACAAAGATTTATTTTTCTATATTTCAGTGACGAAAAGGAACAGGCAGGATTTGTGAAAATGTACTTGGGGAAAAAAAACTAAAAACTGGTTATTGAATGTCAAAACACTTCTACGTACGACATAAAAGTTGTGCTTGTGTTATGAAAACATGAGTATTTGAATGTGAGCGTGTTATCTTGTAGGCATCTCAATGTATTTTAGGCAAGTAGGACGTATCATTTCCCTGTTTACTGTTAAAATTTAGACTTTGTTCAGTGAAATAGCTCATATTTGGTCAAGTCCATCATGAACAGTAGTTTGACAAAATAATCACATCTACTATAAATGCCTTTTTTCTCCACCACTTTTTGCACTTCAACGCTTCACAAATGCAACTATAAACTGACAGAATCCTAATTTGGACTTACAGTAATGAGGAGTTTCTTCTCTTCTTCTTTCTCCTGCTGGGCCTCCTCCCTCATGGCGTGGTGCTTTTCCTCCAACTCCTCCAGCGCTCTGACCTGTGCCTCCTTAAAGCGAAGCGTCTCCTCCTCGTAGTGGGCCCTCAGTCTGGAGAGCTCCTTCTCATAGCCCTGGTGCTCTTCACGTAGAGACTGAGGCAAAGAGCAAGAAGAAGAAGAAGAAGTGTTGACACTTGAACTTGAGCACCTCCCACGCTGCTGCAGAGGAGTGAAGCGTTACCTGCTCCAGCTTGAGCACTTGTTGTTTGTGCTGTTCGTTGGCAGCCTGGCTTTGGTTGAGCAGAGCCTCCCTCTCCTCCTCCAGCCTGCTGATCTTCTCCTTGAGGCGACTCTGCTCCTGGTCCAGGTTCCTGATGGTCGCCTCGTGGGCCATCTGAGTGGCCTGCAGGGAGCCGATCTGACCTGGAAACAGTCCAGCCCAAATCAGCAGCGAGTCAAACAGTTGCCTCATGAGCTGAAGGAGTTCCCTAACAATCTACTGGTCTCTATGTGGGATGGCATTCATTTCTACTAAAATAAGGGACAATAACTTGTTCAGATGATGTTCCTAGTTTCATAGAAGTATCCTGTATTGTGTCTGGCTTCAGTCAAATAATATGTAAAGTTTGGTGTCCAGCAAGGTCAACTGGAAGAGCCATCTCGTCTCCATAAACCAAAGCAGAAGCTGCGTCCACATCCTCGGTACAAAGTTGAGCCCTTTCCCGGTCTGTCCCTAGTCTCTGATCCCATTTCTGATGGTCTTTAACTGGATCTCAAGATGCAGTCGCGGAGAGGAGGGTGTCTGGTTTGGAAACCTCAGGGTCTCGTCTCTGCTTTTTGCGGGTGATGTGGTTCTGTTGGAGTCTTCGGGCCATGACCTTCAGCGTGCACTGGGGCGGTTCGCAGTTGGAATTAGAGTTAGCTCCTTTTTCTGCAAGAACAGAGAAAAACCTGTTCTCTCTCCCCCGTGCAGCTTGTTCTCGACACATGATCTGGGGAGAACTTTTTTTCTCGTGCGGTGTCCGACAACTATTGCGTGATTGGTCAGAAACTTCAAAGTGGGTTAGTGCACATTTCCGTTGGCATGGAAGATTCTGCACTTGAGTTTCTAGTGAAGTGTGAAATGTCCTGGCCAGAAGGAGCTTTGGTCTTGTGCATGCCACTTTGAGTAAACAACCAATTAACTCAGTTTCTGCAGAGTATGTAACAAGCTTCAATTTGGAGATGGTAGCTTGGAGATGCTTTGATTTGTCGTACTGAAGGAGCTAAAACAAAAGACAAATCTCCTGACTGACTGATCCGTCTACATTCCAACCCTCACCTATGGTCATGAGACATGGATCATGACTGAAAGAATGAGATCCCAAAAACAAGCGAAAGGAGTCAGCTGAAGTTGTTCAGGCATCTGATTAAAACACTTCCTGGGCATCTCCCTCTGGAGGTCTTCCAGGCACAGAGAGGAGACCCAGAACTCACAGGAAGGATCATATATTCTGTCTGGTCTTGGAACGCCTTGGGATCCCCCCAGAAGAGCTGGAAGAGTGTCACTGAGGATGTCTGAGTTTTCCTCCTGGACACGTTGCCTCTGCGACCCAACCTCAGTGGCAGAAAATGGACGGGTGAATGGAAGGATCAGTCTCTCTTTGAGCTTGTGTGTCTGTTCTGAGCTGACCAAACCTTTACTTCTGTTATAGCACGTTGTTTCCACTTAAAGGGCATTCTGAGAAACGTGTAACAAGACGTGTCAGCGCAAAGAACCTCCAGAGACACAACTTACTGGCTTTGTGGAGGATTTCCGTGGCCTGCTGCTGAACTCGTTCCCTGCTGCTCTCGAGTTCATACTCGGTGTCCTTCAGCTGCATCACCCAGATCTCTCCGTCCTGGATGGCTTCCTCCAGCTGCTTGTGCAGGTTCTGTAACAGAAACACACACAACACACATGTTCCTGGTTCTACATTCTGTATTTTAATATTTTCTCTTCTGCAGATCTTCCTGGAGTTCTGTCATAGCTACATTACCTTTCCCCACTACTCTGAAACTCTTGAAAACAGATCTTACCCTGAGGCTTTTACTTTTATCTTTTTTGTTTCCTCAGCAACTGTTTTTCATTCAATTTAACCCACTTTCTACCCAACCTGAACTAAAAAAAAAAGATTCATCTTCCATTTGTGCTGTTTTAAGGACATTTTGAAATAAAACAGCAAAAAATAAAAGCCACAAAAACACTAAAAATAAAACTATTTTCATGTCATTCCCAACAAATCTAAGTTGTAGTTATTTGGTGATTTAGAAAAAGTATTATACATTTATGTCTATGTGTTCATCCACTCATCCATCCATGCACCCAGCTGTAATAAGACCTTAATGGTTCCCTCAGCATTGGCCAGTGATGTCTGCAGTCTGTTGGTCTTGTCTCGATTCTCGCGGGCCTCCTCCTGAGCTTTCTGAAGCTCGCTCCTCAGCTTGGATAGCGAACGCTGCAGCGCTGCTTCCTGGGCCTGGAACTCCTTCCGGAGCTCCACCTTAACAGGAGCAGGAACGCATTACAGAAGACCTTAGCAGACTGTGACTGCAGTGACAAATCAACCATAAAGAACCTGGTGTTTTGCACCATTTGGACAATAAAGCTGTAGAACAGCCCACTGATATTTGTTGCTGCAGGGTAACTCTTTCTTCCCTGCTGACAAAGGCAGAAGGATGAAGATGTTTCTGCCAACATCTGTGTATGTCTCATAACGTATCTAATATACCACTGGGCAGATTTTAATAAACCTCTTAAACTAAATAATGGATATACATCTACAACCAATTATGTTTTTGAGTCAACTCTATTCAAGCCATCTTAAATACAAAAATGGCAATAACTCCGTCAGTTTGACAGATGTTGAGCTAAAATTTGTTGTTGTAGTAGCTGAGAGTCATACTCAAAATATACTGCAAGCACTAACTGATCACATGAGATCTGTTTTTAAACCTTTTGGCTTAAACTTTGTTTGTTAGTGAAATACGTTATTATTATTATTAACCGTTAACTGTTGGACTTAACCCAATTCTTGATGGCTACTACAGCTAGTCAACCTTAGTGAATGCAAATTTGACAATAACTTGATTAGTTTTACAGATATTGAGATCAAATTTGTCATGGAAGCAGCTGCGCATAATGTTGCTTACATGGTTTGACCCAAATAGACATAACTCTGCTCCTTCTAATTATAGGTCGATGTTAGTTTGAAACTCTCCTTGAATTCCTTCAAGTAATTCTTGACCTCTAATATTTTACAGCGAGGCGTTCTTACTTCGGTCCTCTTCCAGGCCAGCAGGTTCTCAGTGGTGAGCTGATGAGTTCTCCTCATGGCCTCCAGTTCCCTCTCATAGTACTCCTGAGCCTTGGCCAGCTTGGCCTCGTACTCCTCCACCAGACGGACCTTATCCTTCGTGAGCTCCTCCACCCTCTCCATCAGTGACTCCACCTGCGCAGAGATGGATAAACAGGATCCAGGCTTGTACATTGGAGTTTCCATGACTCAACGCTGCCATAACACATTCAGAGGATTGTTTTAAATAAACTATTATCTTTAACTATTCTGTGCCTGTGTGCTATTTTATGATTAATTTTATATTTTAGGTTAGTCTTTGAAACATGTTTTACTTTTGATGGGTAATAGTTGTTTTAAGAAAAAAATGGAATTAAAATAAGGGGATGACATGCAAAAAAGGTGACTATAAGATTAATAATTTGGGTTTTTATTAAGCTCATAAACCAACAGCACCAACAAAACAAGTTCACTTTTATCATTTTCATTAAAAGCCCTCCAAAAAAGATATTACCCACTGAGAAACTTTCTATATGACCTTTCCTCAAAAAGCCAAATGGATCCAAAATGTGTCTCCTAACGACTAATCTACCGCCCTGTTTCTCATGCTCGTAGCCCACCTCTTGTCTATGAAGCTCTGCCAGTTTCTCCTGGTCTTCAGCGGAGGTGGCGCTGTGGTTCTGCTGGTTGTTGCGGAGCTCGTCCACCTCCTGCCGGTGAGTGGCCCTCAGCTCGTCCAGCGCTCGCCGTTTATCTGCCTCAAACTGGGCCTGAGCCTGGCTGAACGACCGCAGCTTCTCTTCAAAATCCCGACGCATCTCTTCCACCTATTGAAACCACGAAACATCATCTGTTCTCTTTGGGCTGTTTTTTGTTTGTTTGTTTGTTTCGTTTTTGCGAACCCACTCTCAAACTGACAAGTTAAACCCTGTATTTGATTCCATAAACTTCTATTATTTCATTATCACATACATGTAATTTGTTTTGGCCCATAAAAAAAAACTTGCAACTTCTCTTAGCAACAACCAAGTTTCCTGTTTCATCAGAAGATTTGAAACTGTATAAAAATTATGTAAAAATAAAGCATGTGATGTAATGTTTTGTGAAGACAGCACACTTACTCATTTAAACTCATCAACCTGAACGAGTGTTGGTTGACGAACTTACATGAGTGAACGAGGAAAAAAAAAAACAAAGAACAAAATAAATAAATATATAGAAGCCTTAGTAATTGCAGAAATATCTTTAGGTTCAAGTAATATTCTTAATAATGTCAGTGTCTCTGAAAGACGAGGCCTGGTAATAATTGAGACATACCGAGGCAAAAATTAAGGTCACAATGTTCCAGTGTGGACCTCTTCAGAGCCAGAATGTCACCTTCAACTATGAAGGAAGAGTTGTTTCTTGTAAGTTTACCTATTTAGCCACCCTAAGAACAATATCAGAATAATACATACAGTAAGTATTAGTTAAGGTTGGGCGATTGGACGAACAACCATCAGCCATTGGAGTCCATTAATGGTAGTTTATTTGTTTTTTATGCAGAATATTGTCAACTTCATTTTAGTTTTAGCCATGGTTAATATGCACTTGTCAACAGTCTAATTTATAAGACAATTAACAGACCAAACTATTGTGTGCTGTGACAATAAAAGGATTATATTTGAAGTTAACCACATGTCCATTAGTGGTACATTATTCGATTAGAGATTCGGTTTGAAAGGATGTCCAGCTATCAATCATTGCTAGCTGTCTCTAAGCAGTCGTTCTAATTTTTCTTAATTCTTGATACAGCTGTCATCCTTGAGTCCTGTTTGTTTAACTCGAAAGTTTAAATCCTTCTTCAACTTGGTGACCAACATCCGGCTTGGCTGGAGGCTGATCCACTCCATCCTGTGTCACCAAAGGTCCAGGGGTGTCAGAAACAGAAAGGTAAGAAGGGCTTTTCCACTTTTGCAATTTTGGGGAAGGTGTGTGCAGGGAATGAAAAAGCCTTTTCTATTTATAGCTATTTGGCTCAGAGTGGACAGTTATGTCACCGTTATTTAAGCTGCCCAATATTCAGTCTAAATTATTTAAATTCGAAATTGAATCTTGTTTAAATTCTGTTTAAATTACTTGGCTAATTGTAACGCAAGTAAGGTTTGCTGGGCAGTTTTTTTGGTTTTAATCCTAAATGAATTAAATAAAGTTGTAAGATAAAAAGCACTCATTTAACAGTTAACAACACAACTTTTTTGGGAATTGAGGTTGTAGATTATAAGTGAAAATAAGCAGCTAAGTCAGCTTCAGTTAATATAATTCAGATATAATTTCACTTGAGGTAATGACACAAAAGATACATGGTATGTTTTTTTTAGATCAGATAAAAATTATTTTGTAACCTTGTAAAGGTTCTTCCAATCGGTGCTCATAACACTTACCTTTGCTTTATAGTTCTTTAAGTACATTAGAAAAAAAGTACATTTAGAAAAACTTTCAACTCATCTACCAAGCATTTTATAAACAGTCTACAAGCTTCTTCTTTATTTCTTTAATTTGCCAAAAAAATAAGGCTGAATTCAGTTTTAGGAGAGATGAAAAGGTAGAATCAGGCAGCAAATCAACAAATTTGATGATATGCAGTGATTGCTTTTGAGACACTTAATCTGCTTTCTACCTTTAATTAATATTCAAAATATTCCATTTAGCATTATGCAATGACATATTAGGACTTTTGAAGGTAAAACATATATAGTACTGTGCAAAAATCTTGAGAAATCTTGCTTCTAAATCGTCAAACTTTCTCTTTTTCTCTAATAAAGAGGTATTCAGTGACAAATAACAGGTGTTTGACACTGAGGGCTATAATTTATGTAACAATGAGTATTACATTTATTACTGGGGCCATGATAAATGAAAAATGCACTTTGTGTTTGGCCCTTTTCGACTTAAGCAGCACTGAGTCAGTTGTGAATGAATAAAATGGTGTGAGAATAATTTAAAAGCACGCAGCTCCACAGCAGGGCTGGGTTTCCCTTCTAAGCAGTGTTTGATTTGTATTTTTTCTTACCTCTCTGCTCATGGAAACAACTCTCTGTGTGTGCTGGGCCTCGGTGCAGAGCTGTGAGTCTTCCATCCTCTGTCTGTACATCTCGAATTCGGCCAAAGCCTGACAGCAACAGAACAACACCTTCTTTATAACTGGATTTTAAAGTGCTTACCACTTCGTTGCAATAATACTGTGGCAAAACGAGAAATAATGAATGCATTAATTGAACGTTCGGAATGCAAAGGCTTAGTGAACCCAACCAACAGATAGAGCCCGGCAGCAGCGAATGACCTGTCTCTTCATGTGCTCATGCAGTTCGACAGATTCTTCCAAACTGGCCAGCCGCCGCCTCAGGTCTGCCTCATCCGCCATTTTGCTCTTGTACTGCATGATTTTGTCTCTGGTTTCTGTCACTATGTGTTGGACCTGAGAGAGAGAGAGAGAGAGAGAGGAGAGAGAGAGAGAGAGAGAGAGAGAGGAGGGGGGGGTAGCAAACGTTTTAGACGCAGCAGAAATCATTTGGCAGCAGAATTCAGCTCACGGTTTGGTAACTTTAACAACAATAAATAGACACTGTCAGCTACAATATTACACATAAACAGATAACTCAATACGGTGCTTAGTATTAAAATGTGACAAATAAATTCAACTGGGCACCGAAACAACACCTCCAAGAAATACTGGCAGGGAAGACAGGTCTCTCTTTGAAAATGTAGCACCTTGACAGAAGGACGAATTAATTTAACTCACTATTCCATCTTTTTTTTAAAGCTTTTCTCGGGAAAATATCCAAAAAAAATAAACAAATAGATGAGTGAAGAAACCGATCTCCTTGCAGCCACTGTGCAACTTTGTGCAGAACTCCTCAGCAGCAATCTTGTGATGTTTGAACAAGATTTCTGTGAGGTAATGAGCAGTAAGATGATTCATCGGGCTCTGTCAATGTTTGTACACAAGTTACAGTCTGAGAACCAGAGAACCTCAGAAACACAGAAGGTAGCTGAGTTAATGTGCAGGGAAACAAGATGAATTCATGCATTTCTATATCAGGAGTGGAAATTAAAAGCCAACTGAGGCTTTCTTTGCCATTGGGCGGTAAAAGATTGGCTTAACCTACCACCCCGAGTTAAAGATTATTCATTAATCAGGCCAGATATTAGCAAATAATTCAGTCGTATACATTTATTTTCTAAATGAGAGCAACATGCTCGCCTCCTCTACCTCATGTCCAAGAATAAAAAAAGAGCAATGGTTAAATATGGTTACAGATTTGCCAAACTAGTCACATGAAAAACAGCCATTTAATAACAGAATTATTGAACAGGGATTGTGTGAAATAAACACACACCTTTAAAAGGTTTCTTTTGTGTCTTTTTTAACTTATTTAATCAAGAAACTTGTTCTGAGGAACCCCACCCTTGTTCTAAATGCAGTGAAGTGCATAAAATGAGTAAAAGACCGATGATTTCTGGTTTATAGGAAGCTTTGGAGTCATGCGTTGTACAGCACACTTCATTAAAACAGATGGATTTTAATAAAACTCTCAGAAAGTACAACCCATTAACTTGATTAAAGATGGTTACCACAGCTAACGGGCCTTAGCAAACACAAAAATGGCTATAAGTTAGCCAATTTTACACTTATGAAGCTAATATTTGGTGTGGTAGCAGCTGAGAGTCACCCCCAACACCTCCTCTGAGCGCTAACAGATCACGCATCCCTCCAAGAAATGCTGCTTTCACTAGGATAACAAAAACACCAATCCAAAAACTAATAGATAAAAATCCAAAGCTGAACGACTGTACGGCATGTGTAGCAGCAGCTTTTATCTGACTGAAAATTTAGCTGAAAGGGCACAGCGTGACATTGGAAACTGTTGGACACGTTGGTGAAAAATCATTTTCATTGACAGTGTTTTAATTTTGCTGCAAAACAATAAATGTTCAGAGAAACAGCATCACAAATGTGTACACGCTGGAGCAACTCCCCTTTGAAATATGACCCAAATAAGCTGCATCTTAGCAGTTCTGACGGGTCAGCTTTGACACCAAATTCACTCTTTGCCACTGAACTGACTCTGACCCTGTGCTGCAGCGCACGGAGTTGCACTAAAACCCTTAACGTCCGAGAAGTAAACCTCACAACCCACGTAGCATATTTTTAAGTTGCGTTAACGCAAGCAGTGACCTTATCCAAATCACTTCTTTAGTGATCACAGTTTCTGGTGCTTTGTGGTGTCAGTACCTCATCCTCGTGGGCTTCATTCAGAGACTCGATTTCCTCTTCATGCTCATCATTCTTGGTGTTGAGAGCATAAATTACCTGAAGACAGAAGGAGATGACAGAATGGAGACGGGAAAGAAAGCTCTTTTTAACAGTTTCAATATAAAATCAATAGTTCTACAGAGGAGGAGAGAGAGAGAAAAAGAGATCGGCTCTGCATTGGAAGTGCTACAAAAATCAATACCAATAACATCAGGGGAGAAATATGTTCCCCACTTTGATTAAATGCGGACAAAAACTTTGAATTTACAGCAGATGCAGAAAAATTTTCTTTCCTGTCTATCTGGAAATTAAAAAAAGATAGACTTCCTGCCCAATATGTATGAACAGGTTAGCTAGTATAGCATAAAACACAAAGATGAAAACCTTTTCTTAAATTTCATCGTAAATCTAATACGTTTTTTCTTCTATCCTACAATGAGCCTCATATAGGAATACAGGATATCTCTCTTCTCGCTGTTACACCTCACCCCCTCACACACACACGCCACACACAGCGTAAGTGAATAACATCCTGTCAGTCATGCTCGCGCTCCCGCCCAGGAATATAAGCAGGTTTTTATGAGTGCTGGAGGTAAATGATATGCAGGAGCTTTAAAAAGCTTAAGCTCCAGCAAATTGAAGCCCCCGGTGAGCAGCTAACGTTCAGTCACGGTTGGACCTGCTGCCGTCAGAACCAGCAGTTCAAACATTTGTTCCACTTAAGGGTGAGCCAAAAAAAAAAAAAAAAAAACAGAAAAAGATTAGAAATATACGTACAACACGAACCGGGAGAGGTTGTTTTGTATAATAATTCTCCTGCGTGGAGAATAAAGTCACGGTTGTTTATTTATGACTTCCAGACATTTAACTGGGATCGATACCAGAGAAACAATCACTGCGGGGATTTGGCTTTTTGGAACATCCACCTGAAACATTAAACTACAGTCACTCCGTGTGCAACTTCTAATCTTTACAAGACTCATTTACAAAAATATATGTATTTATAGTGTTTTACATAAAGTAAGCAGGTTACACACTTCGAATCAGTAACTCAGATCAGTTCAAACTAACTAACCTGGTTTCTAATCTAACCTGAACACTTAACAGGATAGTTCAGATCTTGTGAGTTGGGGTTTTACAGTAAAATTGGGCAACTGGATAAATACATCAGCATTCGAATCCATCACAAATAGCCTTACTTATTCATTTTTAATTAAAGGACAATATTTTGCTCTTTGTTTTAGCCAATTTAATTTCCCCTTTCAAGGAGTTTTTAAATTGTGTGAACGCTGAGTCATGATTTTTTCTGTTTATAACGTCTTCAGCATGTTTTGTAAACCATTTCAAAATCTTCGTCTCATTCAGGAAATGGGTCCTAAGACTTTTGACATTTGTAATTTTTTACTTTTAAAAATGCTTTAGTTCATTAAAAAAATCCCATTGAAATACATTTAGAAAACTTTCTTTTAACAAGCAAACAACTTGTTATTTTAGCTAATTTTAGCTACAGTTTTGCAAGTTTTAACATTTGTTTAGCTGATTTTAACTACTGTTCTATAGCTTCTAGCTGTTCTGTTGCTTTTAGATTTTAGCTAGCACTGTACTGTTTTTAGCTTTTAGATACTCTATTGTTTTTTTGCTTTTAGCTTGTTTTGCTGCTATCAGTTTTTGGCTACTGTTCTGTTGCTATAAGCTCCTCTTTTGTTGCCTTTAGCTACTAGCTCCTCTTTTGCTGGCTTTGCTACTAGGTACTCTCTTGCTGCCTTTAGCTACTGTTCTGCTTTTTGTAGTTTTCAGATTGTCTTCTGATCATTTTAGCCTCCGTTCTGCACATTTGAACTTTTACAGCTCAGCTTCAGCTTCTTCTGCAAATTTCAACAGAGCCATTCAGCGCTCAGGGTTTACTCTGCTGTCTCACAAACACAGAAACCTCTCTGGACGTGAACAAATACCCGGTTCTGATCCACACCTAGACCCACAGTAACGCAGCCTGATAGTCTGCTTTCAGCTAACTTCCTGTCCTGAGTTTGGTCAGGTGATCTGTTTGTTTAACAATTTCAAATCTTATCATAATCAAAAATGACAAATGAAAAGATAGTCCATCTTATTGTAAGCAACTTCATCACACAAATATAAAAATCTGGGCAGAGAGTTTCGTCCAGTTAGGATCCCTAACTAAACTGTGGGGACGCCTTTCCTCCTCCAGGCTTACGTCAGGAACACAAGTTGTTTCGGGACATTATCCTGCAGGGTCCAACTTTCTTTATAATACTGTGTGCTGTCACAATAAGGGCGCCGTGTTCCACATTAACCACATGTCCTCAGCTGCCTGCAGCTCCTAACATCAGCCCACAGCTGGTAGCACAGACCTGCTATATTTCTTGTCAAAAAAAAGAGAAATGTCTTGTTTAAAACCAAAATAATCCTAAATCAGTGACTTTGGATTCCCTTGGCCACAAGTAGCTGAACACTTAAACACACCTGACCGGTGGAAAACTTTACCCTTTTTGCTTAACCTTAAAATAAAGCAGCTAGCTGTAGCACATCCAGCAGGAATATTGTAATATTTCTGCCAAAATGCTAAGTAATGAAAATCTGACGTAAGCTTAAAGGTTTATAGAGAGACATTCATATAAACTTTTATAGATTGAGCTTTAGAGACTGACCCGCATGAAGGATTATCCTTTTCACTAAAGGATATAATAATAATAATGAGGTTTTTTGACCTGTGAGTCGCAGAGCCAGTTTTATTTGTTGTAAAGAGGAATTAGTACAAAAAACAAGCGTTTTGTTTCAGCGTTTACGCTGCCATGAGTTAGATCAAGTCCCTGGAGCCTGAAGGAAAGCCTTCTTTCAAAGCTAATGGGAACAGAAGCCTTAAATGGATAAATCCTGCCAATAAAAACTGACTTTTAAAGCTTAACACGTGCGATTCAAAGACAGATCTGTTCATTTTGTTTTCCCTGTGACAATCACTGGACGATGTTTCTATTGGAGCTCATCTAGCAGTGAAGGAACTAAAGGAGGCAGATTTTAGACTTCTATTCTCTGAGCGCGAACGTGGAGTCAGCCATGGAAATGTTCCTTCAATTATACATGATTATTTTAATGACGCTGATGTGCCTGCTGCTTTCATCTCTCGTCTCTTCAGTCTCCTCGTGCCTTCATCCTTTTATCTCCCCTCCCCCCCTTCTCCTTTATGTTCTTTATCTCCCCTCCTCGCTCCTCTTACTTTGTTTCACCCTCTCTGGGGAGAGAAGATACCTCGCATTACTATTTAGGGTGAAGCTGGCTTTCCAAAAATAATCTTGCGCGGTGCACTTGTCTAATAACCGGGTTTCGGTTGCAATTAAATCCCGCAGAGATGAAAACTTTCAATGCCGTTAAACAGCGTTACAGACCAACAAAGAAAACGATCAACAGCTAATTATTTAGAAAAGCTGTCAAACATTTTCTGCCTGTTTGGTGCAAATATTTACTGTTTTTAGTAATCATACTAGCAAAAGGGGGGAGAGGCGCCTCCCCTGGCTGCAGTGAATTATTACATCCCATGACCCCAAGGGGGGGGGGGGGGGGGTTTGCAGGCAGTGCCGTTATAGCTCCTTTTAGCTGCAGTCTTGCTAGTTTTAGCTTGTACCTACTCTTGCTAATCTTAGAGTTCAGCCACAGCTTTGCTAGTTTTAGCGTTTAGATACAATTTCAGTGCGTTTACCTTTTCATAGTGGTTTTTCTACATCTTGCTGTTTTGCTAATTTTAGCTCCTAGCATCGAGTTTTACCAGTTTTAGTGTGAAGTTGCAGTTTTGCTGAATTGTCTTTTGGAGTCAATCTAACTCAACACGGCCATCACAGCTAAGCAACTTAGTAAAAACAAAGGATTGGCTGTAACTTTTTACAGATTTTTAGCCAAAATGTGGTGCGGTAGTAGCTGAGAGTCATTAGCGACACATACTACGAGGGCTAACACGTCTCACAAGACCAAAACAGTCAACTAAATCTAAACAGACAGCTATGAGACCTGCTGAGTGATTGCTCTGAAGTTCATTGCCATCTTTATACCTTGCAGGCGAGCGGTTTTATTATCTTCTGATTCAAATATTTACTCAGCTGATGCCCAAATCTGACAACAATGATGCTCTGAACTACTTTCCTATTCCTGCAGCTGTTTATAATGTGTAAAAATGCAAATGCGGTGGGAAATGTGTCACTTCCACCGAACTGGAACCAAATCTGATTTCCCAGACTTTGTGGGCAGCTGCCAAGCAGCCAGGTGGACCCGACACGCCGATCAACGCTCACAGAAGCAGCAAACAATAAGCAGCTGAGCCTTTTCCAGAAATCAAAAAGATAAACACGACAGATCTTTAGGTTCGATCAGATTCAGTATTTGCAGGCGTCTGTCATCCCCACGAGGATACAGTCTTTGCCTCACACGTGAGTTTTGTTCTCCCCTTAAAACGAAAGAAACACCTGAAGCTGAGCGGCTGTAACAGCTTTTAAAATGTAAAAAAAAAGAAAAAAAAAAAAAGACAAATGTTTTCTCTTAGCTGGTGGTTTCAGAGGAACTTTTAAAAATCTGATGCACCGAACCAAAACGACGCCAAAGGCAACACAACAGCCTGCAGCTACAGCAGACACACACCGGCACAAAACAACTGGAAGACATCTGTAATCTGCACCGAGCACGTTCCCTGCTCCACGGGGGGCTTCAGGAAGAAGAGCCGACTCTTGTTTTTTATTTTACGCTTTAAAACTTTCTGAATATTTCAGTTTGGCTCATCGAATGAACCGAGCAGAACGGATGCATGTGGCTGTAAATTTAGCTCGGTGTCGTTACATGACTTGATGCACGATCTTGTGCGATATTCTGAGATCTGTTAACGCTCGGAGAACAAGTCAGGATGACTCTCAGCTACTACCACACCGAATTTAGCTCAATGTCTGTAAATGTGAATGAGTTAGCGTTGGCTGAGGTCAATAAGCTGTGGTGGCCATCTTGAATTGTGTTGAGTTGTAGAAGTACGACAAACAGAGTGGCAAAGGGGCGGGAAGTTTCCATAAACCTACCATGGGAAGTTAAACTGGGGAATTTAAAAAATATTCCAAATTGGAAACCTTACATGGGAATTATGGGATTTTATGAAAATTACCTAAAAGCTGGGGGTTATTCAAACAAAAATTATTTTTTTCTATATAGGCTGAACATGTCACCAGTTTGACTCAAAGTTTGTGAAATTAAGAAATACAACCTTTTTTATGTATACACAATGATGTAACTGCCAGAATTACTGTATCATAGCCATCATGGATCACACAGCCATTACAAAACAATGTTTCATTCTTCAATAATTTCATTTATAAATTAATCAAACCCTAAAACCTCCTTAAATATCATATTCTCTTAGTCTAGCTGCGCTCCTTGTAAATATGATTTGACTCAACCTGAAACAGCCAACAAAGACAGTCACTCATTTTCACTAAAAGCTCTGTTACACTACGAGTCCTTCCATCCTCCATGTGTCAAATCCAGAGCTACTCTGTGCGTGAGAAATGAGCGACCATGGGAAAAATGACAATAGCACACCAGGGAGGGGATGTTTCTGAGGTCAAAGTCAATCGCTATTGACAAAAAGAACTGCTATGGTCTGAAAAGAACAACTGCAGCATGCGGCTCGAACATAAATCTGTTGCTTTTTCAGAAGATTACTGTCGTAATCAGTAATTAAAAGGACTAATAAAAGCCTGACTCAGTGGGATCCCTCAACATTTGAGCTGTTGGTCCGTTTTCCAGCGCCGGGTGCACCACGAGGTGTGGTCTGTGCTGCTAATGAGGGGGAAGTACACGCTGTAGGTTTATCTCATCCTCCTTTAAACACACCTTCCATCTGTCATTTCACCCACCGCTCCTATATACTTCAAGGACATTCAGCAGCAAACGCGCTCACAATCCATCATGACCAGAGAAACACGCGAGCAACAACAAAAACAAGGGCACCTGGAGCATCTTTGACAGAAAAATATAATAATAGCCAAACAGCATTTACGTGATATTACAGATTGACCTGAAAAAGACCAAGAAATTCAATGCTAATATTTGCTGCAAAATTTTTTACCTGCAGGTTTTATTTTTTATTTCTCTGGCAAAATATTTCAGTAGCAGCTGGTTTGACTTCCTTCAATGTAGGTAAATTTTTCACAAAAGTTAAGGAAATTGCTTCTTATACCGTTGGAAAGTCTTTTTATTTCCCCTTAAATGGAGCCACATTTGTTAGAAATTGCACTTGCGGGTTGAGCAGCAGAGCTGAGTTTGTGGGTTGAACAACGTGCCAAACAGCTTATGTTGACAATTTAACAATTTATTTATTTGACAAACACAGGCCTCAGTAGCATGTGGAACAACCATACGCAGACACAACAGCCTGACACCTCCTCCTGCTCCCCAGCTTGGTCACACACTGCTGAGGGATGGCGTCCCATTCTTCAACCAGCATTAGTTTGAAGTCAGCCATTGTGGTTGTGTTGGTCACTTTGGAAGAAACAGCACCACCAGGCCGATCCTACAGGCGTTCTGGGGGGTTGAGGTCAGGACCGCAGGCAGGTCATTCTAAAGTCCGGTGGTATTCTAAAAAAACAACAACTCTGCTTTACGGATGTGAGCGTTGTCATGTTGAAGAATAGAGTTCGAACCCAGACTGTGGAGGTCTGGGATTGCCACAGCTGCTGACAATCAGGCGCCTGAGAAGATTTGACATGTTTTTCATGGGCGCAAGCTCAATTCTGCTGCTCAACCAACAAATGCATTTTCTTAACAAATGTGGCTCCATTTAAGAGCAAATAAACTGACTTTCCATCACTATAAGATTTCTTGCTAAGAACCATTGCTACAATAAGGAAATGAACAACGAAACCTAAGTTCCTTTACTCTGTGCCATCTTCTACAATACATTTAAATGAGCACAGATCTGGGCTACAACTCAGTATGTTAACTTTTCAGAAACAAATTATGCTGAAATGATTCTTAAATTTAATTTTTTTAATGTTCTGATCTCTTATATTTACTGAGAGCAAGTTTTGTTTCCAAGTTTCTGAGTTGAGAAGTTGATCAAATCTGCTGGAAGGAGTCTGAAACAAGACAAATGTGCCAACTATCCTTTGTTATTAGTTCCAAAATTTATTTTTTGCTACCAGATAAGCCTGCAAAGCCCCTGTTACTTTAAAAGGTTTTAGCGCTGTTACAAAGCAATGCTGGATGTCTTCCCGTGCGATTTTTGGAGATGTCCAAAAACACCAAAGGGACCGTCGTTCGCTTCTGCCGGAAAATATCCTGCTTTCCTGCTCGGACTGAAAATCAAAACTGCATGACAATTACTGAAGTGAGCCGTGCATGGATTATACACAAAAGCAGAATGGCTGCAGTTTGTGCTGTAATTTAGACCAGAAAAGCAACCATCTGATCCCGTAACATCTATCCATTAAAGGTAACGGGTCGGATTGAGGGAAACGACTGAACTGACAGCTGTAGCCTGAAGACAAATGCACAAATCTGCCAAAACACCTTCAATTTTTAAAAAGCAAAGACATCTGGATGAAAAGGAGATGTTCTCTGCTGTCTTGGGAGTACAACACATGAAACACACTCAAAAAAAAAAAAAAAAA
>NC_051452.1:10666465-10668445 GCF_001649575.2 Kryptolebias marmoratus | reverse complement strand
GATTACATAATGCCCCCCCACCCCCACCCCCTTGGCTGTGGCACCAAAACACATCCAGGTTAAACAGCAGAAAGTCCATTTAATGTCTCAATTTAATCTCTAAAATAGCACCACTTCATCAAAATAGGAGAGGACTGCGTGGAAGCTTAGTTAATGGTGACCCGTAAACCTCAGAGCGGTGAAATGTTAATTATTCTGCTCTTAAATGACAATATAAACATGTACGACAGAGGAGCGTCATGTTTGTGTTTCTCCCGCTCCACACCTGCTCCAAATGACCTCACCACTACACCTCATCCATTCACACCTTGGTCAGCTGGGCTATCTTCTTGCTCATCTTCAGATGCAGGTCTTGGGTGTATTCAAGCGTCAAACTCCCGTCGTAAAACATGCCGCCGGACGCCGGGCAGGAGCTGCATTTCCCGCCGCCGCCGCCGCCGCTGGAAGAGGTGTTGTACGGAGGAGGAGGAGGAGGAGGAGGCTGCCAGCCCGCTCCCGTCGCCATTTTCCGCCCGGGAATTAAAGCCCAAACACGACGGCGTTGACAGTGAGTAAAATAAATAAATAAATAAAAAAATACAAAATAAAATAAAAACAAACGGAGGAAGAGCGGGAGCCGCTACGCGTCGGGTCCTCCCATTGTTCCGTCTACGGTCAGTCTCTTCGGCCGGAGGTGCGCGAGGAGAAAAACACGCAGGAGCTGCTGGGACAGGCGGCGCGAGACCGCTCCGTTTACACGCATCCTCGCAGCGGGCGCGAGCGGCTGGAGTGACGCGCGCGCCAGATGCTCATCCAGCGCTCCGCGCGCTCAAGCCTAGTCCGTATGTCTACCTGAGCCACCTTGTAGGGAAGAAAGGGGAGGGGGAAAATGCGTGTCGCCCGCCACCTTACATTGCCAGAGAGTTTTAAATTCGAGTTATTCCGGTTTGAGTCAAGATCTCGCGAGATCTGTGAGCGCTCGAAGTACGCTTTAGGAAAGGCGCTCCGCTACTACCAGATCAAACTTTAGTTCAGGATCTGTCAGCTTGTAGCCTTAGCTGTGGCGGACATCTTGAGCTGTAGAGTTTCATCCAAATCTGTCCTGTGGTTCATGAGATATTTTGCTAACAGACAGACAGTCTTGACTCACCAAATTTTAGCTCCAAATCTGTAAAAACAGCTGACTTATTGTTTCCCAATTTCAGCTGGCTGTGGCGGCCATGTTGAATCGAGTTAAGTTGTAGTTTTACATCTGTTAATTAGTGCTGAACATTTTGTTAAAATCTGCCCACTGATTCACGAAATATTATGCTAACAGTTGGTGCTCAGAGCATAAATTGGGGATGACTGTCAACTACTAACACACCAAATTTGAGATCAATATTTGTAAATTGTCTAATTTTTAACCGTTTTTGTGTTTTTTTTACCATCACCTAACTGTGGCGGCCATCCTAATTCGGGTTTACCCCAAACGTTAATTAGTCCTAGATGCTCATATCATGATTACTTTCTTATATCATGATTCAATAAAACTGATCTACTTGTTAATAAGATAAACAAACAGGCAAACACAAACAAAGGCAAAAATATTATCGCCCTTTTGTCTTTGGTGGCGGGTGATAAAAACTTTGAAAGGCCATCAAGACTAGGTCATAAAGTGCATTAACATCTTGCTCTTTGAAAGAAAAATATAAAGAACTGAAATCAAACTGTATAGCCTAACAGATTGTTTTATACTGAGAGAGGCTGGACAAAACTGAAACCCCTCCCCTTCCTCCTCCTCCTCATCCTCATTACACAACTCTGACTGTTTAACACTTCAGCTTCAGTTATATTTATTAAAACACTCTCTGAGCCATACGAATCATAACACAAAAAAAAAAATCACAGAGGACGCAATAGAGCTGTGATTAATCCTGCGCTGACATCTACTGGTGACACACTTGAACTGCAACTTAAACTGTAATTAATTTAAATATATATATATATATATATATATAT
>NC_051452.1:10606037-10665375 GCF_001649575.2 Kryptolebias marmoratus | reverse complement strand
GAATAACATCACTCTTTTGGACCATCCTGCATGTTCCCCAGATCTAAACCCAATTGAGAACATTTGGGGATGGATGGCAAGGGAAGTTTACAAAAATGGACATCAGTTCCAGACAGTGGATGCCCTTCGTGAAGCCATCTTCAACACTTGAAGCAACGTTCCCACTAGCCTCCTGGAAACACTGGCATCAAGCATGCCTAAACGATTGTTTGAAGTTGAAGAATGGTGGAGCTACTCATTACTGAGTCCTTTCTTTTGACACTTTGATTTCTGTTTTGGGGGGTTTTGGGTTTTTTTTGAGCTATGGTCTTAAACTTTTGATCAGCTGAAAAAATCATGTTTGAGTGTAAATGCAGTTTTCAATGAATTCCCCGCTCAAAGGTTTTTGTCTCTTACTCTGATTTCTTCTTTTAACATTGTGAAGCTCTACTTAGAACCTTCTTAAGATCCAATAGTGCAAAATGCAAATTCTTGCAATTTTTTGACTGGTCTTAAGATTTTGATCAGGAGTGTATATATACACACACACACACACACACACAGTCTGTGACTTCATCTTTTTTAGCCAAATCATTTAAACAAGTTCAGTTTCACTAAAAGAAACTGTTTTAATGTTTGCTTCAATAATAAAAACGTTTTGTGTAAAAATAATGTCCTTCACGTTTATTTTTTTGAAAAGGACCCTAATGATCATCGAAGTGTTTCAGAATTGCTCATTTTGCACAGATTGGACAACATGTTGTACAATATGTATACAGACACGGATAATTCTGCTGGTATCTTGTCTGAGGAGCTCAGAAAGAGGATTGTAGATATCCATGTTAAATGTAAAGGCAGCTGTCACCACAGCTGCTAATGTTATTAAAAAGGACGAGGTTCACCGGACTGTAGCCAACCTGCCAGGACCATGGACGCAAGAGGAAATGCGACCCCAGGTTGGTCAAACGGATAGCATGGATGGGAGGAAAAAAGAGCCAAGGAAACCATCCATAATCATTTAAGCTGGACTCCAAGGTTAAAAACGTCACCTTCTGATTGCACCATTTGTCAGAGTTTAAGTCATAGTGGGCTCCATGGAAGAGGGTTTCATTATTGGCAGAAAAACACAAAAAAGACGGACTGGAATCTGTCAGAATGCATGTTGACGAGCTCCACAGTTTCTGTAAAAAAGAAAGAAACTGGAATTTTTTAGCTTTAGTCACCTCAGTTGTGTTTTTCTGATTATTGTAGAAGGTTACCAATAGATTTATCTGAGTCTCTGGATGTGAGGGTCATGCTGGCAAAATGAGTTGAAATGAGCACAGGCTGCAGTGAAAATACTGATATTTCCCATGATTGAGATTTGCAAAGAAAATGAGTCCGAAAGACACCATCTAGTGATCCCAGTTACTTAAATAGCATATAATCTTCCTAAACAATCCTTTTTAATCTTAACCCTTTTCATTCCCTGAAAATTGACCATTTTTCTCTGCCGGTTGTCATAAAAAAACTAGCTTGTTGCCAAGTGATAAATCACCAAATTTCAACAAACTACATCTCATTTTGAAGCTTTTAAGATGGAGAATTTGGAAATAATAACAACTCAATACTGAAACAGTCCTCATTGTGGCTCATTTTGCTAACACAGGTCACACATATTGTGTATTAGATAGATGAAGAGGGAAAAGGTGCATTGCAAGTGCTAATTTGGAGTCTCTCAAATGTGTTTCTGTTTCTTTTAAATGCACACACTATTGCTAAAATGAAAGCCATCTTATTTCAGTTTGAAGATTTACGCTCCAGGACATTTACCTAAAAAGCAACTGGTTCTCATTCAGTCTTAGGCATTTATAAACAAAGAAAAAAAAGGAATGCATGATATATTTCACCTTATCGTTATTAATTTAACAAGACCCAAGTCAAATCCACATGCCGTGAGTGGATAAAACTATAAACTCAGACTGTGTCCATGAGTGAAACCAAGCCAAGCAATGCTGTCAAACACACTTTAAAAGCTGGTTATTAAAGCAAAAATGAGCACCTTGAGTTTTGGCTTCACTGCTCTGCAGCTTTCAGGTGTGAGTTAACATAATGCTAAAAAAGAAAATGCATCACTTATGGAAAAGGAAACTGTTGCTGAGTGACAATCGATTTGAGAGAGGCCCTTTTTAAACAAATTGGGAGAGAAGTTTAGACCTCAGCTCGACTAAAAAGTGAATACTTCGAACTGTTCCTGCTAAACTTTGCTCCACAAGTCACCGAATTATGGAGCACGCTCAGTTTTCCCACACCATTCAGGCTGTGTTCTGGTAAAAATCCATAGTAGCTCAACACGACCCAATGAAGCTGACATGTCTTCCTTTAGGTTTGCGGCATTTGCATCTAACTTCCTGTAGGTGGCACTGTTTCCTAACACATCCCACTCACAGGCTGTTTTTCTATTGCAGTGTGGTCATGGTTTATTCATTCAGCATGCTTTGTTAAAACCAACTAGTAGCCAGTTTTTTCCTCCAATGCTGCATCCTGTCATCCAGCATTTGATGGTGCAGCCACTTGTTTGATTGACATGTCGTGCTGCAAGGCTTTATCAGAGCCCGCCTTCTTAGAAGCAGCCATATTAGTTTTAGTTAATCCGAATTTATAACAATTATTTTGAAAGTAATCATTGGATGTACATCTGCAGCAGGTTAGGTTTTGAAGCCAGCCCGATTCAAGATGGCTGCCAGAGCCAACTGGCTTGGCTGTCACTGGGTCAAATTTACAAATACTGACCTAAAATTTGTTTTGGTAGTCGCTGAGACCCATCCCCAAAACATATTCTGAGCTCCAACATGTTGCTCAAGATCCTTGCTTAAAATGTTGCAGTTAACTTATTCTGCTTGTTTGCAAAATATTTTTCGAACCACTGAAAGGATTTCAATTGAACTTCCAGGAAATAATCATTGGATGAACCGACACAGATGATGAACTGAATTTAAGATGGCCGCCACAGCTGACTGACCTTAGAAAACATAGAAATGGCTATAGTTCAGTAAAGTTTACAGATATTGAGCTAAAATTTGGTGTGGTGGTAGCTGAGAGCCATTTTAACACGTACTTTGAGTGCTGCTAGAATCAACCTTGATGTCTGTTAGCAAAATATCTCATGAACCAATGGGCAGATTTTATTAAAAACTTCAGAAGGTAATCCTTGGATGAACATCTACAACTGATTAACTTTTGGGTTCAATCAAGTTCAAAATGGCTGCCACAACTAATCAACATTAGTCATTAGTACGAATATTGAGGTGAAATTTGATCTCTGTTAGTAGCTGAGAGTCATTACCAACATAGTCACTTCTGGAGATCACACATGATGTTATTTTTACGGTTTTCTGAACATAATATGCTCCTAGTCTAAAACACTGTCATGATATGCAATCCTTTAAAGAGTGCTAGGACTTAAATTTGTGTTGAGCGAAAGAGCCAGTAGCTGTAATGGGCATTTCTTTCTGAACAGAATAAAAACAGCAGAGCTTCACTTATTCTGCTTTCTGCTGCAAACATCAAGACCTTTGGGAGTCCTGAGGCAGCCGAAGTGCAAAGAGTGTGAAAACTTTGGGGCCTTAATGTTCCAAGAACTCTGATGGCTTCAGAAAACGTAAGTTTTGTTTTTTTTTCGTGTTACAGTAAGTCAACCAGGGATTACAAGTTGATGATCATATTTTTAAAAATCCAACTTTTTGAATCATTTGGCAAACTTCACATCACAGCTTTAATTCTTACTACAGAGGGGGTATAATTCAATATATGGTGGCACTCTGTTATAAGGTAAGATTACTTGAATTAAAATGCACTGAAGTGGAATTAATTTGGATAATAATTGTCCTAAATTGGATTATTTTTCATTTGAATTAAATCTGAGTTTGATCTATTGGGACACTTTTTGTAATTTCATTTCTTGAGCTCACTTTTGTCAGGAAGTTAAAGAAATTAGCCCAATATGATACATATTCGAACCCCTCAAGGTGTTGATTTACTTTGTGTGAAAAAATTAAGTGTGTATGATACAGATTTCAAAAACAAATTAATGAATCGTAAATAAACATTAAGGTTATGCATAGTTTACTATTTTATGTCTCACGACTTGCAATACAATTTAAAAAATTTTTTAAATGAAAACTAAAAACAAAACGCTATGATTTGTAAATCTAATTAACCTTTATTTTATGTTATAATCAACAAACCTCAAGGCTGATGGAAATGTTGGATGATGCTTACAGCATGCAATCCCCAATTGTTTCAAAACACAATTTATTTGCATTCAAAATGAAATAGTTTCATAAAATCAACCTTTGCAGATTGAAAAGCGATATATCCCATGTGCTATTAATAAACCAAAAGAAAGAGAGGGACTAATGGCGCTCTCCATTCAGGCTATTTATAGAACACTAATCACTAGCTGGTCAAGTGAACGACTACACAACAACCCTAACCCTCAGAGAAGCTTGGAGAGTTATCTGTTGCAGATCAGGTTTTAGCTTAATATATTCTGGAAAATGGCATAAAATTCCACAAAACATTGTGCCTCTGGTGCCTGTAACAGCAACTCACGACACAGCCATCGTCCTCACAGAAGGGCTATTGTAGCTCACTTTTCTGAAGCCGAACAGCTGGAGAAGCTGGATTCGAGCATTGGGACAAGCTGGATTAGACCGGGAAAAAGTGAAGCCACGGACTTACGTCTGCTCCCAACATTTCATCGGAGGAAAAAGACCAACGGAGGGCCAGCCTGATCCTGGTTCACTAAACCTTATCACTTTACAACTTACAGGACATTTCTGTGCGCTTTGGGCAGATGAGTATCATCATTTTTACCACGACTGATTCATATATCGTCGTCTACGGCACAAAAATCTATACACACCTACGCGGTAAGCACAAGCAAGAAGACACCGGCACAAATACACCAACCTTTGCAATGACTCTGCCCACTTTCCAGTCTGTCGAAGACCTCCACACCAACCAACGTTTTAACTGAACGTTTGTATGTTTCCTGGAGTCATACGTGTCTGACTTTCCCCCTGGAAGGTCGTTTTCTGTTAATACAACTCTCTGCCATGTGAACATCAGCGGCTCATCACTGTAAACAATAACGAGTGGAGAGCGCCATTTGTGGAGGTGATCGAGTTGTAGGCGTTGGGCTTAAGGGGGCCCCCGAAGCAAGTTCTGCCCACAGGCCCTATAAAATCCTGGACCAGCTCTGACCACAGATCATAATGAATCATTTACAAAAACCATAAAATGAGATTAAAATTTTTGATTTAATTTATGACAGCTGGACATCCCTGAGCTCTGAAGAGCCATCCTGTGACTTTCAATCATGGATCCTGTCATCACGCTGAATGATGAAGGACTTCTTTTTAAACAATGGGACAAATTCAAGGATTTTCCTCTGTTGCCCATCCTGACTAAATTATTCATTTTGTTCTTGAAGTGACAAATTTAGCAGCTTCATGTGTGAACCCCGACAGACAGTGCTGGCAATGTTTTATTAAAGTAGTACCCCCTGAAAAGGCAAATACGGCCGCCTTAACCAGGCGTTCATGAGGACTTCAAAGGATAAGAGGTGAAGAGAGACTGGTAGAATTTCAAATAAGAGGGAAGGGGGGGTTCTGCCACGAGGGGAGCGGGGCTGTATCAGTGCGCAGCGCCGCCGAGGAGGGAGAATGTTTGGAGAGCAAAGCGTGTTTGTGTAAGAGAGGAGGAGGAGAGAGGGACTGCGGTGCGGCACATCCGTGCGTAAATGTGACCACCCTCTCCCTCCATCCCTCCATCCCTCCGTCCTCACCCCACCTGTCTGCCTCCAGCGGCTCCTCTCCTTCTCCTCCCAGCCCGGATCACCTGCGTGGTGGTCTCCTCTCGGACCGTGGAGTCCCGCTTGTCTCGCCTCGGCGCCCTCCTCCAGGGCTTAGGAGGAGCGCCGGGGAACTCCTCCAGGTTCCTGCCGGGCTTCGTGTCCACGGCCGCGGACGGCCATGGGGGCGCGGAGCGGCGCGAGAGACGCGGCTCGACGCGCTCCCGCATGCCGGTGATGCGGGGTCTGATCGCGCCCCAGAACACCTTCTTGGACACCATCGCCACTCGCTTCGATGGCACCCGTGAGTACCAGCACGTCTTCTGTAGGAATCATTCCTAATCAGGTTGTTTTGGTGCGCAACAGCCTTTTAAACAAGTTCTCTCAATCTGGAGAACCACAGACCGAACAGGAGCTCACTGATAGTTGGAGCGATGGATGAAGTGTGGTGACTTAAAAACACCTTGGATGGGGAGAAAATGTGAAGCCAAAGCCTGGGAAGCTTAATGAGTCTTAGCCCCTGCTTTAATCTAAAAAAGATTAGTCAGTATTCATCAAGAAGAAAAACGAATATGAACGAGAATACCAGAAGAGCTGTAAGTTAACAACGACTTTGTACAAAAACTGTGACACAAAGTCATCGAACTGGAAGGCAGAAAGCTCAGAATGAGACACAGGAAATGAGTGAAATACTGCAAAATTATCAGAATTAGAGAAAAATATATTCAGAAACAAAATAATGTAACTGAGGCTTCAAGCAGCTGTAAAGAATGATGGTACAGGCCGACTTTAGATGGAACAATATGGGGGCTGAGGGGCCATGAATGCTCAGACTGTTGACTTAATTAGATTATCCATCCATCCATCCATCCATCCATCCATCCATCCATCCATCTATTCAACCAACCGTCTGATCAACCAACCGCTTATCCATCTATCCAGTCATTCATCATTACCTTCAACCAGTCACCCATTCATCCATCCATCCATCCATCTGTGTATTCAACTATCCTTTCACCCATCCATCTATCCAACCAACCATACATACACATATCCATTTATTCAACTATTCATCCATCCATTTACCCATCCATCCATACATCCATGTAACCAACCAACCATACATTCAACCATCCATCTGATCAACCAACCACTTATCCATCTATTCAATCTTTCTTCCATACTTGCAACTATTATCCCATTCATTCATTCATCCATCCATCCATCCATCCATCCATCCATCCATCCACTCATTCACCCATCCTTTGCCACTTATCTGAAACTGGGTCACAAGAGCACCATCTTAAGCAGAGATCCCCAGACCTCCTCCTCCCCACACGTCCTCTAACTCATCTGGAGGGACTCCAAAGGCACTCCGTGACCTGGGTGTGCCCTGAGGTCTCCTCCCAGTGAAACATGTCCGAAACATCTGCCTTTGGAAGGAGTCCAGAAGGTGTCCAGATGCCCAAACCACGTCAGCTAAAGTCACAGCTGAACTCCTCACCATATCTCTCTAATAGCTCGTTTCAGCTGCTTGTATCATGATCTCATCTTTAGTCGTAAAACATAGATTGGCGGTACAATGCTAATAATTGGTAATCATTAGGTTTGAATTAAACAAGTGAATTTATTTCTCTATTTACAAAAAAATCTAATTTGGCTCTGAAAAAAAACTGGGTCGTTGCCTTTTACTACTCGAACATCTGGTTTCCTGAGAGTATCTACGGTGATACCAGTGGTAATGCAATCACTGCCTAATAATCATTTAAAAGTATTGCTCCAAGCTGCCATTTTGTATGTGACAACGGTCAATCAATCTGTGAAGTTGCACATCAACACATTAAACTCATACATGCCATTCAGTCACTTGTCACAGCCGAACGAGGAGGGGAGCCGGGGGAAATGAAATTGGCTGTCAGACCCAAAATAACACCTTGTTCCTCCTGCTCTCAGTGCAGTGTGTAGATTTTATTAAGATGGAAAACCACCATCGTGTTCTGAGTGTTGGCGCTCTCAAATAAATAAAGATACTAACTCAGGTTACTGAGCTTATTTTTACAGCTAATTTCGTCGTTTTTCTTTTAAATGATCCCAAACACAGTTACACACGGACACATTTCAGCTGCAGGGCACCTTGTTCTCCACCTTTAGCTTATCTCCAGCGGTCGAATAATTTATACCTACAGCAGCTGTCTGTGGACAAAGCATTTCAAACAGTTACATCAGCTGCTGAAGATAAAACAAGACCATCAGGTAAAAGTTCCTCCTGAGCTGCCTTAAAGAAGCCACAGTCATAACAGGTTTTAGACAGAGGAAAAATGGCTTCTTGACGTCATTTAACGGCGTTCTCACTCGTCAGTCTGAGCGCTGAAGCCACGTTCTGTGTAAAGAAACTGCAGTCAGTCAGAAGCAGCTATTATTATTACAGCTTAAGAGTGTTATGCAACATCGTCCTGAAGGCGCATATTAGCAGGCAGCGCTGAGCACCGAGGCACGGCAATCAGTGTGGGATCTGTCTAATTTCTGACACGGATCTAAATTTTTAGGATCACTTGTGTGGGTTACGGGAACCGCTGATTAATCTGCAATCGAACCTCATTCAGTATTATTATCTCCTGTCAGTGATTCCCTTTTAATCGCCTGCCACCGAAAGGCTAAAGGCGGCTCATGTTATCTGCCCGTGTTAGCATTTGTCTGCCTATTCACAAAATATCTCACAAATCCGTATAAGATTTGAATGAAACTGAAACTCCAGAAATTGAGGTAAAATTTGGTGTGGTGGCAGCTGAGGGTCCTTCACAAAGCATACTTTGAGGGCAAAAAGAATGCACAATCGAAATATCGCATGAGATTGCGAATAATTTTATTTATTTTCAAGGTTTGACTAAAACAGCTACAAGTCTGTCCATCAACATAAGCTGATGAAAAGTTGGCGGGTGATATGCATTCATTTATCACTTCTGTTCGTTGTATTTTTCAGTCTTCTATTGTTGATTTGTGCAGCTGTAGAGACGCTTCTGAAGTGTTTGATATTTTTCATCCCAGTCATTTGAAAAACATTAAACTTTCGCTGGTATACAACAACGATTCGATGGATTTTCTATTTTTGGTTTCTGGACTTGTTCCGCTTTACCTGGTCGTTTTTTCACGGACTTCCTCGTAGACAACCAACCTGCGAAGAGCGAAAGCTACTGTGAGAACTGATGTTTCAAATGCACTTTAACTTGGTGGACAGTAATTTCATACATCGTGACGAGCCCTTATAGACCCCAGCATCCACTTGTGTTGGGGTTTGGTTCTGATTGCACTAAGAAGCATTCGGCTCAGAACTGCATGAGTCACAACAGAGCGCCTCCAGTAAGATGCCTCCAGGAATATATGGGCATAAAAACCTTCAGCCTTCCAGAAAAAATCAGTCCACTGTTCCACAACCGAGATCTGATCTCAACTGAAGTCATCTGACAGTCTGCAAAATTCACCTGCAATGTCATGGTTATTGGTATTTGTGTAAGCTTCTGTTTGTTTCTGGTTTTCTGTTTGTTTCTGTGTTCATGTGTGCTGTCACTATTCACTCCTCCCCAGTCACTCTTTTGCCCTTGATTATCTGCCACGCCCATCTCCACCTGTATGTCATTGTAATCACTCACCTGTGCCCACTTCCCATATTATCCCCTGTGCATATAACCTGGTCATTTTCTCCACCACCCCGCTGGATCATTGTTGTTGTTGCTTGTTAGATGTTTATGTTGCTCTTAGTGTTGCCTTGCCTTGCCTTGCCTTGCCTTGCCTTGTTTCGCCTTGCCTTGTCCTGCCTCTGTTAATGCCTGGATTTTTGTTAGAGTTTGTTTTGCTGCCACGTCAGCTTTTTGTTTTCTAGTTTGTTATTTTATTAAATCAGTTTTTGTTTTTTGAAAATATGAGTCTGCGTCTTGGGTTCGCCACGCTCAGACCTCATCCTGACATGCAAGTGTTTAACGTCTCTGTTTGTCATGAGATGAACTACAAACCAAAAAGCTATGGGAATTAGAAAGCTCCGGAACTGGGAAAATAAAAACTCATATCCATAATTAAAGGTTTAGCATTCCTTGAAAGAATGCATATCACCCTCTGCTTTTCAGAGTTTTAGGCTAAGATCATTTATGTTGAGAAAAGACGGAGTTATAACCGTTTTGGTTTAACGTTGAAAACAACAATATGCACAGTCTCATGCGGCATCGCAGGATGCTGAATGATTTGTTCACGCTCGGAGTATGTGTTGTGAATGACTCTCAGCTACTGCCATGTCAAATTCCAGCTCAGTATCCACAAAACTGATTGAGTTGTATCTATTTTTGTGTAGGCCAATGTTGATGTGCTGTGGCGGCCGTTTTGAATTGGATCGACTCCAAAACTTATTCAGTTGTAGTTGTATGTCCAAATATTAGATTCTGAGCATTTCATTAAAATCCATCTGGTGGTTTAGGAGTATTTTGCTAACAGACAAATTGTGTTGACTACAACAGTAGTTGCAAAAAGATTTAGGTAAAGATCTATTGAGATGAGTAGCACTTAAAGCACGTGTTGTGAATGACTCTCAGCTTCAACCGCACAAAATTTGAGCTCAATATCTGCAAAATTCACTGAGACATAGTCATTTTTGTGTTGGCTAAGGTTGATTAGCTGTGGCAGCCATCTTAGATCAGATTTACTCCAAACATTAATCAGTTGTAGATGTACACCTAATGATTATGTTCTAAAAGTTTAATTAAAATCCATCAAGTGGTTCTGGAGATTTTTTGCTAACAGACAGACAGGGTTTATTCCGATAATTCATGGCAAAGTTTTAAACACAGATTTCATGCAATCAGTAAGCACTCAGAATATGAGTTGGTTATCAGTCTCAGCTACCACCACACAAAACTTTAGGTCAGTATAAGTAAACTTGGCTAAGTTATAACCAATTTTGTGTTGGCTAAGAATAAGTAGCTGTGGCAGCCATCTTGAACTGGGTTGACTCCAAAAGGTAAACGTCTTTAGATATCAACCTCATGATTCCCCTCTGAAAGTTTCATTAATATCCATTCAGTGATTTATGAGATATTTTGCTAACAGTGCAGACAAATGAACAGACACGGACAAAAACATCATCTTTCTGCCTCTGCCTTTGGCGGCGGGTAATAAAAATAAAAAAAAAACGAGTGGATCTTCGGGCTTCCGCTGTCTGTAAAAACAGATATTTTGAATGAATCTTATGCTGAATAATGTAAAAATATGTAAAAATCTAACTGTACAAAGTACCCTTTAGGTACGATGAAGGAAGTGATTAGAAGTTGGACTTTTAGGGACGTGACTTTTAAAAAGTCTGAAAAGAGCAGCGCATAAACGGAAAGATGAGGTTTTCTTCTTCCGTGCACTCGGAGCGGGAAAACGTATTTTCAGGTCAGCAGCAGGGTTCTCCCGCAAACCCCATAAAACTTTGACGAAGTCAAAGAACCTGGAAGAAGCCGGGGAATTCCCTTGGTTTACTTTTCTAATGTCAGAGCTCCTTTAACCCAGTAACGGCTCCGTGTTTTTAACAAGAACGAACATTACTGACATCCAGTTTCGTTAAAGGCGCTCATTTTATCTGACCATTAAAAAAAAAAAAAAAAAAAAAACGAGTTAGTGTGTGTTAGTTTAGAAACAATGACTCTGTTTGGGACTCATTCTCTGCTCTGACAAAAGTCTGTTTGTCTGGTATAGACTGAATATAATTGGTTTGATTCCACTGGGGATTATTGCTCTCTTTACATAAGATCAACACCCAGATATCATTAGGATAATAAATGGAGTGGGCGAGGATGTGGACACAATCAGATCAGTCAACATCTCACAGATTAGGTTTAAACGCTGCCTGATTCGCATGAATGTCCCACAAGTTGGAAGGTTGTCATCTAATCCGACCAACGCTAAAGGGTTTTTATTGTCATCAGGTTTATAATAAACCCGCCTCTAAATAAATCCATTATGTGGGTGTTTTCAGCTGTTCCCGCTTTCATTGTGTGAATGCTGAGTCAGCGTTCATGTCTTCGGCATCGAACTACTTCGGCTTACTTGCAGAGATGTTAAACATTGGGAACGTTCGGCTCATTCAGGAAACGGGAGCTTTGTGGTTTGGTGCTTGTGATGTTTTCAAAACATTTGGCTTTATTTAATGTTTTTGGCTTCATTGAAATAAATACGGGTTCTAAATTTGAGCTAATTTTAGCTTTTAAGGTTTTATTTGACTAATTGTTGACACTGTTTTGCTAATTTTAGCTTTTAGCTACTATTGTGCTACTTGTAGCTTTTAGCTAGTGATCTTCTAATTTACAATTTTAGCTGCAGATCTGTTAATTTTATCTTTTAGTTACGGTTTTGAAAATTGTAGCTTTACTGTTTTAGCTACTATTTTGCTAGTTTTAGCTTTAGCCAATGTTATGCTAGTCCTAGATTTTAGATGCTGTTTTGCTCATTTTACATTTTAGCTATTGTTTATTTTAGATTTTTAACTACTATTTTGATCGCTTTAGCTCGTTGCTGGAGATATAGTAATTTTAGCTGTTAGCTGTTATTATTATTATACTAATTGTACTATTGTTGTAATTTAAGGTTTACTTACCTTTTACATTTTTTTAGTTCTAGCTACTTTTTTATGTACTATTGTGCTTAATCTTAGCTTTTAGCAAATATTTTGCTCATGTCAGCTTTTAGTTACTATTTAGCTAATTTTAAGTTTTAGTTACTGTTTTGTTGAGTTTATCTCAGCTATGTTAAGTTGGCTTTTATCTTTTAGCTTTAGTTTTGCTAACTTTAGTGATGGCTTTGCTAATGTTAGCATTTTGCTTTGGTTTTGCCAATTTTAGCTATAATTTTAAGCAAACATTGAGAATCATTGGCTGCATGAATACAACAGATTAATGTTTGGATTCAGTTCAATTCAAGACATTTAAGAGATATTTACACTAAGAGATTGAACCAATTTTTAGGTAAAAAATAAGAATTTTACATTTTTGGCGTTGACACATCTTACACAAGTTGTGACAGGAGCAACAAAAAGCTGTAAAAGTAAGAGGTTCAAATAAGAAACAGCTGAAGAAGCATTTTGTGACTTATTTAGGTTAACAGAGAGCAGGTCAGTCAGAGGACTGGGGATAAAAAGCATTTTGGAGGCTGAATTTTAGAGTGAACATGGGCAGAGGTTCACCAATCTGCTGTTTTGATTTTTGTTTCTTTTTTTAAAAAAGGGGGGAAAATGTTAGAATTTCTAAGCTTAAACATTTAATATGTTTACTTTGGTACATTGTGAATAAAATATGAGTTTATGCGATTTGCAAAACAGTGCATTTTTATAATTTCGTACATTTTAAACAACTTTTTTTGGAATTGGGGTTGTGTGACGTCTCCCGAGGTTGTGCCCAAAAGTTATCATCAAAGATTGACTAAAACAGCTGCAGCATCTAGCCTTAAATTCTATTTCAATCCTTTTCCGACTCCTTTTTTTGTGAGGGGAAAAAAAGAAAACTAAGAACGAGAAATACGAGCGAGTTCAACAAAACAACAACCTGTTTTCAGTCAGTCTGGGAAACCCCCTCAGAGAGCGGATCACAGATGCAGGAATCAAGTTCTTTGTTTTCAGCGCAGACGTCTCAGATCGTAACATTTCAAATTAAACATGATAACAGAGTGGTTTGATTTTAAATTATGCAACCAAACCATGAAAGGTTTCTGTCTGGTAAGAGTGAAAAACGACTTCTTGTTGCTCTAAAGATGGATTCTTGTATTCTTTAAAAAGCTTTGTGCAGCACTGGCCGGTTCTTACGGTGATGGGGGCTGTCAGCAGCAGGGTTTTCTCGGGGCCTGAGCCTGAGCGCCTCTGCACTTCACATCACACGTTATTACACCTGGATTGCAGCGTGGATGCGACAGGCCCGCCGAGCGCCCCGGGGAGCGTGCACACACACCGAATAAAGCAAACGGAAGAAAGATCCCAGCCAGGAGGGAAGATATCCGGATTGCAGCTTTCCTGTGGTTAAAAAAGCAGATCTTTGACATGTTTAAAGTTGGGAGTGGTGAGCAGGAAAGGAAAACGTGGTGATTTAGTGTTCGGGATTCTGAATGATTTGATTGGAATATGGAGATCAGGAGGGAGTTTTCTCCTAAAGTGATGAGATATTTTTTTAATCAGGAAGGAAGTATGTCCTCTCTAAATAAATTAGCCGTACAAATCCTATTCTCATTCCCGTGACATGAAATAGTGACGGTTTTTTAAAATCCCACGAGGTCTCTGATTTGCAAAAGTGTCTTCTGGCATCAAGGTTATTCCTTCTTTTATGTCTAGAGCTGCACTATATTAGGAAAATAGCAGCATTTTCTTGAATGTGACAGTATTAAATACAACAAGTGGGACTTGAATAGTGAATGTTTATAGTTTTCAAGATAAGTGTTTTTCTTGAGTGGAACTGACCAGGGCATATAAGTATACATCTTTTAGTGTTAATATTGAACTAAAGCATCAAGAGAGACACTCAAACAGGCTCCGCCCTCCCTCGGCGCCTGATGGTGTTTAGCTGCACGGACATGTTCACGTGTGTTTCGACTGAAACTAAGTTTAGAGAAAGGGATGAAGTCTTACATTACATTTTTGCTGATAAAGAGTTGGAGTGCGAATAGATTTACATTATTGTAGCGATAATTCTCTGTCCGAGGCGGTGCAGAGTGACGTATCCTGGCAATTAGAGGGAGTAATTCTATCTGCCACCAGGCAAAATGGAGGACCAGAAGCTGGCTAATGGTGGCCCCCACCGATGACTCTTCTGCCACCCCCAAAATTTGAGGAAACTACGCTTTCTAGTCTTTATTTTGCTATATAGTATATATATATATATATATATATATATGGCGGTGGCCATCTTGGTTTTTGACGTGGCAACCCAGTTTTTGATAGAGACCTTACTTATGCCTAGACACATACACACACCAAAATGGAAGTTCGTACAATACTTATTTTTAAAATTATTCAGCTCACAAGATGACAGACGAACAGACAGATTTTCAAGTCTCCTCTTTTGTTCCAACGGGGAACAACAAGGGACAATAAACCCACATTTTCCTCGCATCTCTTTTTATTGCCTGCCACCATGAGAGGTGGGTGATCATGTGACTGCCTGTGTGCGCATCTGTCTGTAAGCAAAATATCTCATGAAGCATAAAATAACCTGTACGTCCACAACAGATTCACTTTTGGAGCTAACCTGGCTGTAACTCAGGGAATTTTACAGATATTAAGCTAAAGCTCGGTGTGGTAGTAGCTGAGAGTCATCCCCAACACTTACCCTGAGAGCAAACAGATTGTGCGGCAGGCGATATGCATTCCTTCAGTAAATGCTATATTTATTGTTCTTCTGTTATCACAGAGTCTGTGTCTTGTTCCTAGTGGACACAGTAACAAGAAATGTAGCATTTGCTGCCATGATTTATGCATTTTATGAAGTAACATTGGTTATTTTTTAACATTGCTTTTAATTCACTTGAGATTTAAATTGAGACTAATTTTTTTGGTGAGAATTAACTTGTGGAGGTATAACGTCTCCTGTCTCCGATCACAATTTGGCTCTGCCTGGATCTGACACTTAAACCAATCTGATCCAATTTGGGATTCGGCTTTCGAAGACGAATCCTGCTTCGTTCTGTAGCGGAGGACTCCTCTGTGTCAGGCTGAGATATGAAATGAAACGAGATAATAATAATAATTTTATGCTCCGTGACAATAAGCCCAAGCACAAAAGCTAAAATGGTATATGTTCTCTACACCCTCAGCATATGAGCTACCATTCTGTGAAAGAAAATAAAGAGGTTGCTCTTTTCTGTGACATTTGTCAGCTTCAGTCGAGGGAGTGACAGCTACTATTTCTGCCATATGTTAAAGTGTTACCATTGTTCTGTTGCAAAATGGGCTCCCTGCTCCTAAATAATATTCACTCAGTTCTGCCAGTTAATCATATCAAAAGTAGAAGGCTACTTCTTTTTTTTTTCCTCTGAGCAACGTGATTCATCAAGTCCCATTATAATCTGTCTCCCTCTTTAAAGTCGCTGCTTCGAAATCACGACGAGCCTCCGTCTCCTGCAGCCTCGACAATCAGATGTTATTACGGCTGTTTTTTTACGTCTATTTAGCACACCTGGTGACAATGACAACAGGGACGTGACAGAGCTGCTGCTGTGGTCGGTGGAACGTGAGCAACTCCGTGTCACTTCCTGCGGCCGATTCCTGAAGGGGGGAGGTTGTCCCGTCACTGTCTGATGGATGATTCGATCTGGTCATTGCCTATTAGCTGGATTTGTTGCTGGATGGGAGCAGATGTTGTTCTAAAACTTTTCTGCGTTGATGGCGCCTTTCCAGATGTGTAAGCTGCCCTTGCCTTAGGCACTAATGCACCCCATACCATCAGAGAGGCAGGCTTTTGAACTGAGTGCTGATAACAGGCTGGATGGTCTCTCTCCTCTTTAGTACGGAAGATGTGGTGTTTGTGGTTTCTAAACAGAATTTCAAATTTCAATATTACTGACCTCAGAACAGTTCTCCTCTTTGCCTCAGTCCAGTTTAAATGAGCTTTAGTCCAGAGAAGACGGCAGCGTTTCTGGATGGTGTTCACATCTGGCTTCTTCTTTGCCTGATAGAGCTTTAAGCAGCATCTGTGGACGGCACGATGAACTGTGTTTACAGACAGTGATCTGCGGAAGTTTAGGATGTCCAGAACAGAACCAGACCTGTTTTTGGCCCAGGCCTTCCTTGAAAATGAGATCTGAGATCCCAGTGGGATTTGCCTGGTTAAATATAGGTTAATAAATTTTTAATACAGTGACCCCTGAGGGCCTGGAGATCACAAACATCCAATATTGACTTTCAGCCTTAACCTTTGACCTTATCTATTGACATAATTAACTGCAGATGATGGGATATTTATAGTGCTAATGGACTTTCTGTTAAATAACATTATGAAATTGTTTCAGTATTTTTAGATGCAGTTTTTCACAAACTGATGAGCCTCTGCCCATTTTTACTTCTTTATACCAGTCTTTTTACTGATCTGTTGCAAATTAACCTAATTATTGGCAAAAAAGCTCCTCCAGCTTTTTCCTTTTCTTTCACATCCTTTTGTTGCTTTTGCCCCCAATGTATGAAATGTGTGGCTGACATCAAATCCAAAATTACCACATTGCTTCTTAAAATTGGTACAATTTCCTGGTTTAAACATGTGACATGTTATGAATAAAACTTGAGGGTATTATATTTGCAAATCATTGCATTCTGGTTTTATTTATGTTTTACTCAACATCCTAACTTCATCAGAAATGGGGTCGTACAACCAAAATATCTTCCTGTATCTTTAAACAGTTGAAAGCTGTTGTTTCGGGGGTCTTTTTTCTAAACAGCTGCGCAGTTTTTCTCCTAGCAAGCAACATATTGCCTCAGCACTGATAGGCAGTTTGTCTGACCGGTGTTTTGATGAGGCCTGACATTCACACTCAGCATTCTTTAACGCACAAATCATCGAATTTCATTATCCCCACTTCATCTTCATGCAGACTCACTTCTCCTGCCTCTCTTTAATCTCCTCCTCTGTTCGTCCCTGTCCATTCAATCTTTTTCTCGTCTTATTGCTCACATTCCTCACTCTTCGAACATTCATTTATGGATTGACTTTAATCGTTGTATTTGGATGAATGTCTTGGGAGTCACCAGTTATACCTTCTTCTACATTTCACTATGACTTATTCATGCCCGTTACCATAACTCGGGCCTGTCAAACCATTTCTCGCAGTCCCAGCTGTTGTTGGTTATTATTTCTGGCTGAAAGTGTACATATGTTGCTGCTTTGATTCACAATCTGACCAAGTGTCTGCTCTGTGGGCACAAAAACAAGGCCAATTTCCTCCAGCACTGTAAAATCCATGAGAATGATGTTTTTTTAAGCATGGTGGAAAGAATAATCCTGATATTCCTGAAGATTCCCTTTTCAACACGACTGAAAACTACAGAGGGTTGTTTTTTTATGCCTTATATGCTCTTAAAAGAAATCCTAAAGATTATGTTATTGAATAAATTAATCTAAGAGGTGCCCAGATTTTTGACCTTCATGTTTTTTATCCTTCAGATAATTATCTGCAGCCCCTGCCCCCCCTTTCTCAGACTCTAAACTAAATGAACAAGAAGAAAAAACCTGCTTTAAAGCATTCATGCTGCAGCTGTCTGATTGTACATAATTATTTTCAGCTGCTCCCTTCCAAACCTGTAATATTTATCTCAGTGTTGCTGGCTCATTAGCTTGATGTGATTTCTACAAAATTACACAGTTTTCTGAAAATACAACTCTAAAAAGACTTGGGTGCAAACTCTCGTGTGCCAGTTTGACTTCTGGTTTCACAAACAGCTGCAAAGGTGGAGACGATGCAGTGTTTTGTCTAAATTTTAAGCTAGATAACTGTTAGCTAACTAGCTATGAAACTAGCAGCTGCCATTATTCTTAAGGGGAGAGTTGAGATTTTTATTGCCCGCTGCCAAGAAAGATGGGAGATAATGTAAATGCATGTGTGTGTGTGTTTGTCTGTTGGCTGAATATCTGCTGAACCACTGGACAGATATTAATGAAACTCAGAAAGTAATCGATGGGTGTACATTGAGATGCGCAATGAGTAGTACTAGGAGTATGTAGGTAGATAAATATTTAATTCCAAATGAATATTTTATCCGATTTTTAAAGTGTTGTAGAGGGAATAAAAGCAGAGTAACAGAGGTGCACAAGAACCAAATAAGATATGATGAGTAGAAAAACAGAAGATGGTGAAAAATGTATGAAGGTCATTGAAAAGCAGCAGGCTTGTTAAATTCTCCTCAAGGACTGCTCTTCAAAGTGAGATGAAACACTTTTCTTGAACGCAGACCCAAATATAGAACGAGACTGAAAGAAAAATGAAAAAAAGCTGTGTATGATTCGTGCGCTCTATGAATTAGGATGAAATTTTTTTGAATTGTAGGTCATGACCTTTTTTTATCATGAATTTAAGCAGATGCGTGGTAAACTTTTATGCTTCAAGTACAGTAAAATCTAGACAAGCTTTTGTTCTCTTGTCTGATCATTTTTTACACCGCATCTCTGTCTCTCTTTTCTCGTGCCTCCTTTGTCACCTTCCCATCACCCCTGCCCTCAGACAGTAACTTCGTCCTGGGGAACGCTCAGGTCCAGTCCCTCTACCCCATCGTCTACTGCTCGGATGGCTTCTGCGAGCTGAGCGGCTTCGCCCGCGGTGAGCTGATGCAGAAAAGCTGCATGTGTCACTTCCTGTACGGCGGCGAGACCAGCGACCGCATCACCTCGCAGATGCAGAAAGCTTTGGATGAACGCCGGGAGTTCAAGACTGAGATCATTCTGTACAAGAAGAGCGGTAAAGGCTGGAGGACGCTGTCAAACCCAATCACTCTCAATGCACAAATAAGACTTTGGTAAAAAATAAAAAACTGATGCGTTTGTGTTCTGATCTCCTTCAAAAGGCTCCAAGTTCTGGTGTTTGTTGGACATAGTTCCCATCAAGAACGAGAAGAGCGAGGTGGTTCTGTTCCTGGTCTCACACAAGGACATCACAGAAAATAAGGACCTAGACCGTGGCAATGAATCTGACACTGGTGAGTGGGAGCAGGAGAAAGAAAGAGAAGTCCAATTCCACTTTAATTCACGTGAAATGATTCAGTGGAGGCTCTGCAGCAGAGGCTTTATTATGGAGGGGATTTTGTGCAGCAGTCAGTAAAAAGACCTCTGTTTTCTCAGCAGCTACTCCGGTGCTGCCCTGGAGGTGCAGAAATACACTCAAACCGAGTTTCCTTCATTACTGTACCAAGTACGAGAAGCAAGATGACACTCGAGAAATTAGATTTTCTGCAAAAATGCAGCGTGAACGCTGAGCTCTGAAGCTAAAACTGAGCTGTTAAAAATAAAAGGTGCAGATAACAAACTAAAGACCAAGAAGCAAAACACAAGCTAAAACTTACAAGTAGCTAAAGGCTGGCTAAGAGCCAAAAGAAGCAAATTTGAACTAAAATTTGAAAGTAGCAAAACACTATTCAAAAGTAGCAACAGGCTATATAGAAGCTAAAAGTACAAAATGGCTGACTAAAAGGTAAAAGTAGCAAAAGTTTAGCAGAAAGCTAAAAGAGGCAAAAGGTTAGCCAGAAGCATAATTTAACACAGGGGTGTCAAACCCAGTGATGCAAGGGGGCCAAAACTAAAAATCTGGTCCTAGCCAAGGGCCAATCACAATCAATATTTATTAAAAATTACATAAATTAACCTTGGTTTTGGATGCATTATGTCAAATCATTCATATAGAAATACTGTATCAATTACCTTTTCCCAGTTACAGATTACAGAATTTAGAGCAAACATATTTTAATGAACACAGACAAATAGATCAAACTTCAAAAAGCACATCATTAGCAGTCATTTCTTACGCCTCACTCAGCTTTTAAATTTAAATTTTGTTAACATTAAAACAGATTTTTTTAATAAGCCATCCACAAAAACCTGATCATACAGAAATTAAAACTATATATTGTTGGCTGCTAAGTCACTGTCAAGAGAAAACTTTACTAATTAGGCTCAGTTTTTTTTAGGCAAAATAAGAATCAGAGACTCAATCTGTCCCAGACTAGAGGACCGGACCTAATGAAATCTAAACGTTATCTTGGGGGCCGGATGAAATGTTACAGAGGGCCGGATCTGGCCCGCGGGCCTTGAGTTTGACACGTGTGATTTAGCACAAAGCCTGTGAGTAGTTAAAAGTAGCAAAGGCTTTGCTAAAAGTATCAAAAGGCGACCTAAAATAGCAAAAAGCTAGCTCAAAGCCAAATGTAGCTAAAGGCTAACTGTTAAAAGTAGCAAAAAGCTTGCAAAAATGTTAAATGAGAAAAAGGCTACATAGCTGAGGTAAAATGCTAGGTAAAAGTTTAAGTTAGCAAAAAGCTATTTGGGAGCTCATGGCTGGCTAAAATCTAAAAGTAGCAAAAGACTAGCTAGAAGCTCAAAATAACTACAGGCTAAAAGTAGCAAAACATTAAATAAAAGCTTAAAGTAGGATAAGAAGACAAAAATTAAGCAAATATGCTCATTTTAATAAGTATAAAAAGTTACAAAAGCCTAAAGTCATATCACTCCTGAACGAGCTGAACTGTTTGATTTATGAATCCCTAAAATGACACAAAACATTCAGAAATAGTTAGATTGCACGAATCGGATGGGAAAACTAAAAAAAGGGGAAAACAACAGTCTAAATACTGAGTCAGCGTTCACAGCTTGTTACAGCTTGTTAACGGTCCTCGAAAGGAAAGGTCGGGGGTTACTAATTTCCCATTATTCATACTTTAATATTTTAAACCTTCCTTCAACAGTCAGCTGCCTCGGGCTCCACCGAGCAGCACCATAACAATTTGACAATCGTTATAATTAATCCCCCACAAATCAGCCGAGGGCTTTAAAAAGACACCACTGCATCGCATGGCAGTGTGTAATGGAGGTCAGAGATGGATGGGGAAAGGCAAGCTGAGGCCTGAACGATAATTAAACAAATACACCTAAATTTATCCAAAATTCTTAATTGTTCCTAGATGATAAGAAGACAATGCTTATTTCTTATTTGTCGTGTTTACCAGATCCAGTTATTCTACGCTGTGTCCTTTTCAGATGAGGAAACGGGTCTGGAGATCCACCCGATCAGTCGGCCTCCCGGGTGCAACATGGAGCGCCGCCGCAGTCGGGCCGTCCTCTACCAGCTGTCGGGACACCTCCAGAAACAGGACAAGACCAAGAGCAAACTGAAGATCAACAATGTGAGACGAGTTCAGTGGAGGTTTAAATTTTCATTTTCTTTCACGTCTCCATTTTCTGAAAACAAATGTAGAGCCTAACACGTTCTTTTCTTGTCTGAAGAGTGTCCTTGGAGCCAACGCCAACCCAATTCCTGAGTACAAGGTGGCTGACGTCCAGAAGTCTCGTTTCATCCTCCTGCACTACGGTGCATTCAAGGCCGGCTGGGACTGGCTCATCTTGTTGGCCACCTTCTACGTAGCCATCACCGTCCCCTACAACGTCTGCTTCACTGCCGTGGAGATACGAGAGGACGGCGGCACAGCGGCTCGAAACCCTCCGAGCGTCAGCGACATCCTGGTGGAGATCCTTTTCATCATCGGTGAGTTTGACTCCAAAGTGATTCAAATAATGATGTGTCGCATTGTTTTGCTTTAGCATTGCTGGTGCCAGGTCTAATCGAGAACAGTTTATGTATTTCTTTTAATAATTCCTCAGTTTTAACTCTGAACCGTTTCGCATACTTCCTTCCTGATTAAAAAAATATCTCATCACTTCAGGAGAAAACTCCCTCCTGATCTCCATATTCCAATTAAATCAGTCTTTCTTCCTTATCTGGCTCCTTAAAATGAACTATAATCCACATTTCATTCAAACCAAATTCTAATAATCACCACTTATCCATCACCTCACAAGACCACTAATCAGCTAAAAGATTTTTTAACACTTCTATTAAATTTTAACATTTTAAAATAGCACCTACCCCTAACAAGCTAATGAAAACAGGCAAACAAGAAGATTATATGTGCCGTTAATGTAGGATGGCAATTTGAGAAAATAAATGACCTCTCTAATCCAGTTTGTATATGTAGGTGGAGCTGCAGATTTCCAGTTTAGCAGCTTTCTGAATACTGTCTTTTTAGCAGGAGCGAGAGGAAGAGAAGCAGGCCACATCCCGAACCAGGTGGTTAAGGTGTTTAGGAGCGATATCCTCCTCCCAGTTACACGAGACAACAATCAGCATGAAGATTTATAAATAGAAATGTAGTTAAAGCTCAGATCTTACAGCCACAGGTCTTAAATGAAGCAATCACTTCACTTGGTACTTTTAAGTACCCCATATTATGGGTTATTTTACTCATAAAGACAAAAATTAAAAGTGCAAATGGCATAAACTTCAATAACAGTAGGTCCTGTTTTAATAAAATGAAAATCAGGCACAAATCTACTCAAATAAAAGTAAAAGTTACAGGTCTTTACTTCTTCACAACCTATATCCATGCCTATATTCTTTGTGATACAGACAATTGTTTTTTTGTTTTTTTTTAGCAAAGTGATCAACCTTTAAAAAACACTTTAAGCAAGAGTGAATTTACATGGTTATTGTTTTTAAAACAGGAGTAAAAAAGTCAACACTTTATCTTGTAATCAAGAGGAATATAAGTAAAAGTCCATCCTCATCCTGAATCACATTTTTTTTTTTCTAAATGAGATCCTCCTGATCTTTTTGAATGTCATGGCAGAAATAATGAGGGGGTCCAGAAGACCCAGCTTGTTGATTTGGATGAATTTATTATTAAAGAAATGTCAAGCGTGAAAATCCCAGTTGCAAGCAGCGGAATATGTCTACCCTGAGACGGTAAGAGAGAATATTTGTACAAGTAGAGAGAGCTTGTCAGAAGGGACAAGGACACGGACTTCGTCAGATCACCAGGAGGTCCGTATGACCCGGTTACCACGTGACCAGACACTACATCATGCAAATAATGGAGACACACAACTAAATCTTATCCTTCCAATGCTCTGAAGTGGGGTTCTGCGGAGAGGTTATGAACATTTAATATCTTACCTGATGTAGATGGGTCTTTGAATGACTTAAGTTTGGAAAAATAGTTTGATTGATGAGCTGACGGCTAGTCTGAGTGGGGCAAAGACCAAAACTCCTTACACCAGTAATGGACATTTTAAGCAAAACTGCTCTTCAAATTCACTGGTAAATATCTGATTATTCTTCAAATATTTGTCCCGTCTGGTCCGAGTCCATCCACCAGTCGAGGAGCTTTCTGTCATTTTATTTCACCGGTCTAATGGATCAATGTGGAGGGGTATTCTGGCAGTAAAGCTGCGTTTCCATTTTGGAATCAAAGCACCTGACTGGAAAAGCAACACGGTTTCACAAAACATCTTGGGAGTATCAATACCAGGTGCCTGTATTTAAAAAGAATAAAATAAAAAGAGCATTAATTCTTTAAATTCATCCATTTTAACTAGACTTTGAACCTGTAGCACTTCCAGCAGGATTATCCTAATATTTCTGTCAGAATAGCTGTGTCATGCTAAGTTAATGGTGGCTTAAAGATTTATATATTTTTTTTTTAAAATGTTTGTACAAATCGCTATGAAATGTTTGAGCCTGGAGTTGTTTTGAAACAGCGACAGTGCACTTTAGTCTCGGTTGGACTAGCTTTTAGCTCGTCACTCTGGTCTGAGGTTGTTCAAAGAGCTATCTACAACAGGTAAGACAGTAATTGTTCATAACCTTTATGTAGAAGCCCACTTCTACATAAGGGATAGTTCAGATCTTCTGAACTATCCCTTTAAAAGGCTTTAACACGTTATCTTTTGGCCTTTAAAAGTCTAAGGATGCTGTCGACTGTCTGTGTGATTTATTCCTCTGTTCACACTAACCAGGTCAAACCCCCGTCCCACCTGAGACAAACAGGTCCGGATGAATCCGGAATCTGGGTCAACCTGGGATTGGAGTCTGGAAGACCTGACTGGTCCCAGAGGAAATGACAGTTCATTGTGACCAACGGGATGCACACAATTGCTTTTTGTTTTAGTTTTTTGGTATTTTTAATCATACAGAACCACGTTAGTTAGCGCTGACTCTGCATTCTTGTGAAAACGTCATTTTTTTAACTATGTGTTCAAAACCTAAAACTGAGCTGTTCAAGTTTAAACGATCGGAACAAAAGCTAAAACTCGCAAAAATAGTAATTAAAACCCAGCAAAGCAGTAGTTAAAAGCTAAAAATGACCAACTCTGTAACTAAAAGCTAAAATTAAAAAAAAAAAAAAACTGTAGCGAAAAGGTAAAATTAGCAAAACAGTAGTTAAAAATGAAGATTTGCAAAACCAGTAGCTAATTACCAAACTGACCAAAACAGTAGCTTAAATGAGCAAGTCAGTAGCAAAAAGCTAACATTTGGGAAAACAATAACTAAAAGCTATAACCAGCAAAATAGCAGTTAAAAAACACTTTTTTTTAACTGTAGATAAAAAATCAAATTTAGAAAGACAATAGCTAAAAGCCATAATTACCAAAGCAGTAGCAAAAAGCTAAAACTGTCAAAACAGTATAAAAGCTAAAATTTGTGGAAAAAAATTAAGGATTTGGAATTTTCTAAGAGAGTGAAAAATGTAAATAAAGTTAAATATTTTGACTGGTATAGAAATTAATCAGAAGTCAACTCCATGATGTCCTGAATGAGCTGATCCTTTTGATATGTGGAAAGTTTAAAATAGCCAAAGGTATGTGGAAGTAATTACAGTCTGAGGGAAGCTGAGTCGGCGTAAACGCAGCTGCTTTTAGCTGTTTTTAGCTGCACGTTTGTCAAACAACAATCAGACAAGAAGCTGAACTTTCCTGAAGTGACAAGAAGTAACAGATTTCTCGGCCTCTGTTGTGTTTGTGAACCAGATATCGTGCTGAACTTCCGAACGACCTACGTGAGCACGTCGGGTCAGGTGGTGTACGACGCCCGCTCCGTCTGCATCCACTACGCCACCTCCTGGCTGTTTGTGGATCTGATTGCGGCGTTGCCCTTTGACCTTCTGTACGCCTTCAACATCAGTGTGGTGAGTTAAACGATGTTAATCATAACGACGCTGTCTGCTTTTATCATCCGCTGTTGAAAGGAGGGCAATCATGTTTTACGCTGTGTCTGTGGTGTTAGCAAAATATCTCTATATGAACCAGAAAACGGATTTCAATGAAACACAAAAAGAAGGAGACTACAAAACTCATTTATGGCTGATTGTTAGAGAAAGTGATTTCCTGCTGTTTGATTTAAGTGGACCCATAAAGAGCAGAGTAACACCATGGCAACAACAACACGAGCAGAAGCAGACTTTTCCTTCTAGATTTGATTAAATCTCGTCTCTCTGAGTGTTTCTTACCACCATGGCTCCAAGGAAGGAAACAGAGAGTCCACGCTTTGCCACGTGGCTCGATTTCAGCTAACTGCTAATCACGCTGATGAACGAGTGATCTGAGAACATATTACATCTTAAATCCAGCAGATTAACCAGATGATGTCAGATCCAAACACCTGCAAGCTGTTGATGAAACGGACTAGACTGGCTAGAATCAGCCGAAATGAAACATTCATTTTCTGTGAACGCCGAGGGCTGAAACTGGAACGATCAGAACAAAAGCTAAAATTAGCATAAGGTAAAAACTTCAAGTTCAAATCTAATCACAGCAGAGCAGTAGCTAAAAGCTAAAAGAATTAAGACAGTAATTAAAAGCTAAAACCATTCAAACAATACCTAAAAGCTAAATTCAGCAGAGCAGTAGCTAAAAGCTAAAAGAAGTATGACAGTAATTAAAAGGTAAAACTAGCAAAACAATAACTGAAAACTTAAACCATTCCAACAATAGCTAAAAGCTATACCAAGCAGAGCAGTAGCTAAAGGCTGAAATAAGTAAAATAGGAGCTTAAACTAGCAAAACAATAGCTGAAAGCTAACATGATCAGAACAGTAGCTGAAATCTAAAAATAACAGAATAGGTGTTAAAAGCTAAAACCAGCACAATGGACGCTAAAACCAGCAAAACAGTATTTAAAAGCTAATACTAGCAAAACAATAGCTCGAAGCTAAAATGATCAGAACAGTAGGTAAAAGCTAAACCCAGTAAAACAGCTAAAGGCTGAAATTTGTAAAAAAAGTAGCTAAAGCTAAAACTTGCAAAATAGTAGCTGAAAGCTAAAACTAGCAAAACAGTAGCTGAAAGCCAAAATGATCAGAACAGTAGGTAAAAGCTAAACCCAGCAGAACATTAGGTAAAGGCTGAAATTTGTAAAACAGTAGCTAAAGCTAAAACTTGCAAAATAATAGCTGAAAGCTAAAACTAACAAAAAAATAGCTGAAAGCTAAAATGATCAGAACAGTAGGTAAAAGCCAAACCCAGTAGAACAGCTAAAGGCTGAAATTTGTAAAAAAGTAGCTAAAGCTAAAACTCGCAAAATAATAGCTGAAAGCTGAAACTCGCAAAATAATAGCTGAAAGCTAAAATGATCAGAACAGTAGCTAAGAGTTTAAACAAGCAAAATAGTAGCCGGTAGCTAAAAGCAGCAGAATATAGCTAAAAGCTAAAGTTAGCTAAATTATACCTAAAAGTTCAAACTAGCAAAACCTTATTTGAAAGCTGAAAAGATTAAAACTGTAGCTAACAGCAGAAAACGGCAAAACACTAGAAATAGAAAAGCAGTAGCTGAAAGCTAAAATGATCAAAACAGTAACTTGAAAGCTAAAAGCAGCTGAATAGTAGCTAAAAAGTGTTGCGAAGACTTCTAAGAGCACAGTGTCATTTAAAAAAAAACTGAAGAGATTTTTGAGCATTTCTATGAGAAAAGAAATTAAATAAAGTTAAATAATTCAAAAAGGATTAAAGTTTCAGTTCTCAGAAGTCACAGCTGTAATATCCTGAACGAGCTGAACATTGTGATACCTTAATGGCTGAAAGAGCAAAGAGTATGTTGAAGTAGTTTGTAAAAAGAAACATACATAAGAAACTATGAACAGGAAAACAAGAGTCTGAATGCTGACTCAGCAGTCACAATAAACAATCACAAGGCTCCAGGTAGTTGTTTGTGAAACTGGCAAGAGCAGAATAGTGTAAAGTAAATCGTTTCTAGGCGGTCTGATTTTTAAAAACCCATCAATCCATTTAGCTTAACTCAGCACCAGCTGTGTTTGAAACTGTTGGAGCTTTTAGACTGCCTGGTGTTCATGCTCTTTTTCCATCCGTCTCATAGAACTTCGGGGTTCACCTGCTGAAAACGGTGCGCCTCCTGCGGCTCCTGCGCCTCCTGCAGAAGCTGGACCGTTACTCCCAGTACAGCGCGGTGGTCCTCACTCTGCTCATGTCCACCTTCGCCCTGCTGGCCCACTGGATGGCCTGCGTCTGGTACTTCATTGGGCGCAGCGAGATCCAGAGTAACAACCCCGGGTCCTGGGATATCGGTCAGTGTTTCTGTGGAGGAATGCTGAGTCAGCATTCACTCTTATGCATTTTGTAATGAAACCACTTCCGTATACTTTATGACATTTTAATCATTCATATCTCAAAACAGTCAGCTAATTCATAGGGTGCTATGACTTTTACTATTTTTAACTTTTATGCTTTTTGAATTATTTAGCTTTTTTACAAATATTCTCTTTGAAATCTGATTCAGCAAACTAGCTCTGTTTTGTCCTCTTTTGTCTAGCTTTTAGCTTTTAGCTTTCGATTTGCTACTTTCCTTGCAGTTTTGCTTCTTTTAGTGTTAGCTACAGTTCTGTTTCTTTTTCTCTTAGCTACCATTGTTCTCGTTTTAACTTTCAGCTACTGTTTAGCTTTAACTTTGCTGCATTTTGTTTAGCCTCCATTTTGCTACTTTTAGGTAGTGCTCTTCTTCTTGTAGCTAACATTTTGCTACTTTTGGCATCTAGCTACTTTAGCTACTGTTTTGCTGGTTTGAGCTTTTAGCTCTGGTTTAGCAAACTTTAGATTTTAATTAGGTTTATTTTGTCTTGTTATGCTCCTTTTAGCTCTTTCTAGTTTGAGCTTTTAGCTACAATTTTGCTAATTTTAGCTTGTATTCCTTTTGTTTAAAAAAAATCTGTTTCACCTCCTTGTACAAATTTTAGCAGTCATTCAGCACTGCTGCTAAATGGTAACTTTAGTCTTTGCTTTTATGTTATTTTACTGTTGTCACTTGCAATAATGAGGCTGGGCGTTCATTTGTCTGTCTGTTAGCAAAATATCTCACTAATAAATGTGAAACTTTTAGAAAGCAATCATTAGACGTACAACTACAATAAATTACCTTTTGGAGTCAAACCAGGTCAAGATGGCCACCACAGCTAGTAACCCTTAGTAAACACAAAAATGGCTATGACTATAATTTTACAAATACTGAGCTAAGATTTGGTGTGGTGGTAGCTGAGAGTCATCCTCAACACATGCCTGGAGTTTCTTCTATGAAGGATTATCTGTGGCTGCAAAACCTCTGCAAAAACAACCCACCCTGTTGCCAAAAATAGAGCCCAAACCGAAGATCGTTAGCAGCATTTTAACCACCCTGAAATTAAAAGCATGAAGACACACCTGCGATGTGTGATGTGTGCTTGTCCCTTCACTGAGAAAACACTTCTAATTCTGGTGATGTCTTTCCCCCTCCCACCGCGCTCGCTGGTGCCAAACAACAACAACAACACTGTTGTGTGTGTGACTATCCCGCTAGAGTGAGCTAGAACAGAGAACATGGGAATAAAGGCTGCGAATGGTCAAAAAATGAACAAAAACCACCATCTCCACCAGCACAGAACGTGTAGAGCAGAGGAGGGGGTGCTGCGGTGCAGGTGGCGGAGAGGGTCAAGCATTAATCAAAGGGCTGATAATTGAGGAAGATGAAACTGCTTCCGATGAGCAGAGCGCCTCCGCCCATGGTTAATGAGAACGTGTTGAAGAAATACTCAGCTTGAAAGGCTTTTACAAACCTTTATTCTTAGCTCTCAGTTGCTTTCACATGTTTCTCTGCTGGTGCATGTGTAAATCGCTCTGCAAAGGTGGCAGACTGCTATAAATAATGATTTAAACATGCGATAACGCTTGAGTTGAAGGGATGATGATGGGACATTATCTGCATGTGCATTAAGAAACAGTTTTCTGGCTTACACTTGTGTTTTGGATGTGCTTTCCTTAAATTTCTATCAGCAATTTAAATTTGAAAGTTAGGCTGCATTAAACTCATGCAAAATATGAAAACAGATAGTCCAGTTTCACAAAATAGAAAATTTGAACCTTGCATAAATACAAATATAGAATGGTATCTACTGAACTGGTCACCAAATGATTTAACTCTTCTGGACTGTTCTCCTACCAGGCTGGCTCCACGAACTGGCCAAGCGGTTGGGAACGCCGTACTTCCTGACCCCGCTGACCTCCCTTCTGGGGGTCTCGGACTCGCCTCAGGGTGGTGTGGCGGCAGGGCTAGTTAACTACAGCCAGTGGAACAGCTCGGTTCTGAATGGGACCGGTTCAGTGGGCTCGGGCAGCAGGCCGAGAGCGAGGGCGCCAAGCGGCTCGGGGATGTCGCTGAGTGGAGGCCCGTCGGTCAGGAGCTCCTACGTGACGTCGCTGTACTTCGCCCTGAGCAGCCTGACCAGCGTGGGCTTTGGCAACGTCTCGGCCAACACAGACTCTGAGAAGATCTTTTCCATTTGCACCATGCTGATTGGAGGTGAGCCAAACACCAAAACCAAACCAATCTTTCATCAAAACCATAACAATCATTTTTTTTAACATATCAAATTGGACCATTTTTAAGGAAAAGAAAAGATGTTTTTGAATTTTTTTAGCAGCAACTCATCTAAAAAAATTTGTGATAGGTTCATGTTTCCTCTATTAAGCTTCCCCTTTTCTTTTAACAACAATCTGTAAACATCTGGAACTGAGGAGAGCAGCTGCTGGAGGTTTTGGAGGGAACGTTGACCCATTCTGGTCTGATAAAGGATTCTAGCTGTTTAACAGTCCTGGGTCTTTGCTAGATTTTTGTTTCATGATGCACAAAATGTTTCCATTAGGTGAGAGGTCTGGACTGCAGTCATGTCTTGCTGAAATATGCACAGCCTTAGCTAAAAAGATACGTCATCTGGATGGGACCATGCTGTAATGTTGTCCTAAAACTTGTATCTACTTTAATACATTGATGGGACCTTTCCAGATGCATAAGCTGCCCGTGCCAGAGGCGCTCATGCACCTCCATACCATCAGAGTATGTGTTCATGGACTCCAAATGCAATTTCAAATTCTGATTCTTTTGACCACAGAGCAGTTTTGGATGGTGTTTACATCTGGCTTCTTCTCTGCCTGATAGAGCTTTAAGCAGCATCTGTGGACAGCATGGTGAACTGTGTTTACAGACAATGATCTGTGGAAGATTACGTTGTCCAGAACAGAACCAGACCCTTTTTTTCTAATGCTGTGGCCCCTGAGGGCCCGAAAATCACAAACATCCAATACTGACTTTCAGCCTTGATCTTTGACCTCAGAGATTTCTTCAGATTCTGGAAATCTTTTGATGATTTTATCAGTCCCTCCAGGATTTCGCAATGTTGTGATCGCAACTATTAACGCAAAATCAAGCAAACCCTGCAAAATCGCAACTTTGTGCAACTTTGCCCAAAACACTGCAACTTTCCCGCAACTTTAACCAAAAAACCCCCAAATAACTCACAAAGAAGAGATGTGACGTCACATCCTGTTAACGTCAGAATGCCGGGAGCATGCAGGATCAGCGACCGAAGCCAAAATGTGTGCTAATGCTTCACATTTGCCCACAAAGATTTCAGCAAAACACCGCAGGGAAGTTAACCTTAAGTTGGATGTTGGATATTCGCGCTCCGCAGAGTTAGCAGCGTCTAGCTCATGGCTGACTTAGCCATTCCTAAGTGAACCGCCGCGCGTGAGAGATGGGGCCAGCAGAGAACGGCTGACTAACATTAGCGCTCGTGATTTGGGTCAGCTGTGAGCTAGATGCCGCTACATGTTTTGCACGTCCTGCAGTGTAATCATCGAACATAAACACATTGACAAACACTTTGTGTCTGCAAAACATGTGAGGAGAGCTGCAGACGAGGGACAATCCAGAAATGGTCATGAATGTCAGTTTATAAGCTATCAAAATTCTCAAATAAAGCATCTTTTGATAATGTCAATGTTTGTTGGTGATTATCTTACAAAACTAGTAAGTATTTTTGGTTTATATATTAAAAGTTATGTTTTTTTATTGATTTTAGTAAAAAAAAAATCACAACTTTTCATCGCAACTTTTAGGAAAATGCCCCACGAAATCAGGCATTTTAGCCTGCAACAATCACAAAAAATGCCTGCGAAATCCTGGAGGGACTGTTTTATGAACTGTAGATGATGGAATATACAATCCACTTATGAAGATTATTCCAAAAATTGCATACTGGTGATCCTCTGCCCATCTTTACGTCTGAGAGATCCAGCCTCTCAAAAAATGCTCCTATTTACTACTTAGTTACTTATTTGTACCACTTATTTTTACAGCCTTTTGTTGCTCCTGTCCTGTTTTTTTTTAGATGTGCTGCTGCCATCAAATTCAAGATTACCTTATATTTTCATAAAAATGGTACACTTTCTTAGTTTAAACACTGGATGTGGTTACTTTGTTTCATTGTGAATAAAACATGAGTGCATGACATGTGGAAATTATTGCATTCTGTTACATTTTACACAACATTAGGAGTGAACTTCAGATACACTGTCAACCTCTGACCTTACTAAGAAAAGCTCTTTACGTCTGTTTGTCTGACTCCTCTGTAGCACTAATGCACGCTGTTGTTTTCGGTAACGTGACGGCCATCATTCAGAGGATGTACTCGCGCCGTTCGCTCTACCACACCCGTACCAAAGACCTAAAGGACTTCATCCGTGTGCACCGGCTGCCGAAGGCCCTGGAGCAGCGCATGATGGAGTGCTTTCAGACGACCTGGTCTGTCAACAATGGGATTGACGTCAGCGAGGTAGGAAGGGCTGATGCTGAACAAAACGTTCAAATCTAAATCAGATTTTTAGCTTCAATTTAATATCTTAAAATGGAAAATGACTTCCTCTTGAACTCTCCGTTTCAAATCTCGTTAATCCTTTTTAAAGGAATAACATGATAAACAGATACTAAAACCCGGATTTAAAACCTTTCCCAAACTGGACGCAGACTCAGGCAAAAACATGATTTCCCTTTTGTCTTTGGTGGTGGCCTTTTTGCTTACAGCTGTCTTACACCGAAAGCTTTGCGTTTACTGTGAATGTGCTAAAACTTGAAACTTTCATAATTGTTTGCTAAGACGTGCATGTAGCAGTTAGTTGTGAATATGTGGGAAGGTGAAAGGTTTTATTTTCCCTGCTACCTTCACCTTCCCACACAGTCCTGCTCAGACAAAAGAACAAAGACGAACAAACAAAGATTCAACCGTAGCTAACGGTTACAGTTTTTCTTTAAATCTTTTTTTTTTCAGCTGCTGAAAGACTTCCCTGACGAGCTGAGGGCTGATATCGCCATGCACCTGAACAAAGAGCTGCTGCAGCTCCCACTGTTTGAGTCGGCCAGCAGGGGGTGTTTGCGTTCCCTCTCCCTCATCATCAAGACCTCCTTCTGCGCTCCGGGAGAGTTTCTCATCCGCCAGGGCGACGCTCTTCAGGCTATCTACTTTGTGTGCTCGGGATCCATGGAGGTGCTGAAGGACAGCACAGTGCTGGCCATTTTAGGTAAAGAGAAAAAAGTTATTCTTCTATTTTTACTGTGATAAACATAAAAAAACAAGCATAGTTCAAGATTATTGGCTTCACCGAAGTTCAGCACCACGGACAGCAACCACTCTCTGCTTAATCTCTGGTGTTAAATATGTTGCTTGTGTGCAGGATTTAAAAACAACCAAATGCATAATGAGTCTCCTGACTGGCCACCATTTTGAAAGAGTCATTTTTCCACCTGAATCTTGAAGGTCTTTTTTGTTGAAGAGTCCAAACCAAAGAAGCCCTCCTAGATTCTGGCAGCAAAGTGACTCAAAAGCCGACAAGGATGGACGAACTCAAGAATGAGCAACGTATGCTGAAAAGTTTAAATTCACAAATAACAGCACTATGAATGGAAGTCAAGTTTATTCAGACGTGCCGGATTTGATGAAGTTTGAGTTGATAATAAAAAAAACATGTCTAAACAATGCAAATTCTGACAAAGTTGAGATGTTGTGTAAAGTGTAAATAAAAACTCCTAAATCCATTATTTATTCACAGTGAAACAAAAATAAACATCAAAATTTTAAACTAAGAAATTAAAAATTTGAAAAAAAAGAAGTCATTTTTAATTTGATGGCAGAAAGAAATCTTAAAAAAGTTGTTCCAGGTTCATGTTTCCCACCATGACGCATCCCCTCTTCTTTTCACAACAGTCTGTAAACATGTAGGACCTGAGGAGAGCAGCTGCTGGAGGTTTTGGAGGGAATGTTGTACCATTCTGGTCTGATGGAGGACTGAAGCTATTTAACAGTCCTGGTTCTTCTTTGCTGATTTTTTTTTCATGATGTGTCAAATGTTTTTAATTGCTGAGAGGTCTGGACTGCAGGCAGGTCAGCTAAAGACCTGAGGTCTTCTACTCTGAAGCCATGCTGTTGTAATGGATGCAGTGTGTGGTTTTGCATTGTCTTGCTGAAATATGCAAGGCCTTCCCTGAAAAAGATGCTGTCTGGATGGGAGCAGTTGTTGTTCTAAAACCTGTATATACCTTTCTGCATTGATGGAGCCTTTCCAGATGTGTAAGCTGCCCATTCCATAGTAGCTAATGTACCCCTATACCATCAGAGAGGCAGGCTTTTATCTTGTGTGCTAATAACTATGCAGAGGAAATGGTCTCCATGGTTTTAAAAATAATTTAAATTTTTGTTTCATCTGACCACAGAACACTTTTCAACTTTGCCTCAGACTATTTTAGATTAAATTTGACCCAAAGAGGATGATTTCTTGACGGTGTTCACATGTTTTCTTCTTTACAGAATCAGTTTTTAATGCAGTTGCCCCTTAGGGCCCGAAGATCATGAGCGTCAAATACTGACTTTTAGTCTTGTTTTTTTCAGACTAGAGAATCGCTTCCCATCTTTACTTCTGAAAGATTCAGCCATTGAAATGCTCTTTATATACCCAGTCCTCATACTGTCCTGTTGCCAATTCTAAATCATTTTTACTGTTTTTTTACACCTTTTTGTGTTGCTGTCATCAAATTCAAATTTACCATATTTTGTCATAAAAACACTACAGTTTCTCAGTGTAAACATTTCATATGTTTGCTGTGTTCCATTGTGATTATAATATTTCAGCTTCACTGGAATTGGAGTTGTATTAATGGTTTTGCTCATAGATGTACATTTTAACCTCAACAGTAGTGTGGGGCAATTTGCAAATTCCAGGTTTGACAGGAACAAATGCCAACATTAAGTCATCCTGATAAGTATTGATATCTGTGGAATAGCAGCATCTAAACTAACAGGAAACCTCGAGTCACTTGTTTACAAAAGGTCAGGAAATGTCACATTAATTTCAAACCTAATGCAAGTTTCCAGGTGAAATTTTTTTCTAAATTGCTACTGTTTTTTAAGAAACGGGTGCTCGTCGAGACATTTTTAGGTGTTATGGGATTGGTTTTAAAAAATAAGTCATAGAATAGTCTGTTGCTGTACTTAAAACCAGGTGAGCAGGAGACATATTCAAAATTAAACTTAGCTTTTATTATTCAAACAGAACGCAAAGTGACATGACATGGAGTACCAGGAATCAACAGAGAATTTTGACAATGAACTAAGTTTATATGGCGGGAAACAGGTGTGCTGAATAATAACGGAAGTCAAGTGGCATGTGAGGAGCTGGACTCAGGGACTGATGAGGACATTAGGAGGATAAAACCTGAACTACATGAACTGAACATAAACTCATCTGAAATGATGAAACTGCCCAGCTCGCATGAAACACAAACTATGACAAAATCCCTCCAAAAATTCTTACATAAGTGTTTGTGTGTGTGTGGGTGGGGTGGGGGGGTTAGAAAATTTAAGCTTGCAAAAACCCTTTGAGCCAGTGAATCTGTGTAACATATCCAGTTATTAAACATTCAACATTTCATTGAGAGACAGATTATTTTTATGATGAAGAAACTAATCAAGAGGAACCGCACAGTATTCACATAACTACAATTGTCAAACTGGCCCCGTGGGCAAACCGTTCACACCCCATCAGGTGGAAGATGGACCCAGGAGCTGATGAGACCATTTAGGGAGCCCACAAACCCCAAAGGAAACTCATAAACTGCAGGAATGTGTGAATTAATGAAGCCAGTCGTTAGCGAGAATGAATAAGCTGTAAACATGTTTTTTCACTGCTGTTCTTATGTTTTGCTGATGAGAAGGAGCCGATAAATGTCAACCAAATATATTCTAATGTCAACAACTGAAGCTGTTCCGTCCCACAGTCGTATATATAAGAGCAACTTCACCTTTCAGCGGGCTCATAAACACTTCAGGCCTCCGGTTTTCAGGTTTAATTAACTGGCTAGCACCACAAATGTGTTGGAGAGTGTTGATCCACCGGAAAGAAACAAGCCTCTCTAGAGTCATGTCCCACAACACCGACACTCATTTCGGTCCACATTACAGGGATAAAACAGAATACAGAAACACAGACTCACTAACAGGCCTGGAATAAGTCCAGCCTTTAAAAATAAATAAATAAAAAAAGGCAAAGGCAGCAAATTATCATCACTGCTGTTCATATCGACGGGCTAACTGCTGTAAATAATAAACTGAGCTCAGCCTACAGAGAATAGAGGCTGAACTCATTAGTATGTTGTCCGTGCACAGGCGTGTGGACGTCCAAACATACAGAAACACTGCAGCCTTCTACCTCCTCCTCCTCCTCACACATAGACTCAGGATTTCTCTCCCGTGCAAACAGAATAATAAAAATGTTGCGTTCTGGGTTTTTTTTTTACCCCTGTTTACAGTCTTGCACACACAAACGCACAGCCTAAATTGTTTTGGCGTTGCCAGCTTGGATTTACACCACTGGTGGAAACGGAGTGCTCGAGAAAGAAAGCAACAAATCCAATCATCAAGATAAATGGCATTCTTTAGCTCTTTGTTTTTGCCCGTATGTTTGTGTGCACATTTGTCTGTTAGCAAATTATCTCATCAAGATAAAAGCAAAACACAATTATAAATACAAAAATGCTATGACTGGAGCCACAAATTTGTAATATACTTATTTTTAAAACATTTCAAGGAAATGCACTCAAGTAATAAAATGTAAAACTAGATTCTGAAAACGATACCAGGGCAATGAGCGAGCTGTTGCAGGCGACTAAGAGATGACTGATTTAAATGTAATCTAAGCCAGATGTTCTAAATGCTCGGATCACTCCATCAAAATCATTTCAAGAACGAGAGGGCTTAACCTCAACAAGTCTTCAGATGAAAGAAGCTGGTTTTAACTAAGGAGTTTATCTGTTGTCTGACAGTAAGAAGCTAGAGGACTAGAGGACCAGGAACACCATCAGCTCCATCTAGGAGGCTGATTTTACTGAAGATAATATTCTGTTTCAGCTAACATCCTTCTGTAGACACTTCTGTAGAATTGTGATGTTTTTATTTTTTTAGAGAGAGGTAAATCTGAACATCATCTGCAAAGACATGAAAGGCACTTTGATATTTTATTAAAGTCTATCCCCAGAGAGAGTATATACACCGAAAACAAAAGAGGACCTAGAACGGAGCTGTGGGGGACACTGTTGAATAATGGGACAATGTAATGACTGGATGTAGATCTACAACTGATGGCCACCACAGCTAATCAACATTAGCCAACGCAATACCTATAATTTGGTCGGCTTTACAGATATTAAGCTTTGTGTGGTAGTAGCCGAGGGTCATTCATAACTCATGTTCTGAGTGTGAGCTCTTGCAAAATTACATGACGATCACACAGTATTTTCCAGGAATGCAAGGTCTTTATTTTAAATGGCTGTGTTAAAAATGGTACCATTTTATTATTTAGCATACTATTGCATTAATAATCTAAGAGCCCAGTCTGTTTTAATCAGGTAAATCACCTTGAAAATGTCAAATTAAAGCGACAGTTTTTCCTGCCTCCTCCTCACCTATCTGCCTTTGCTTTGAAGGCCGCGGCGACCTGATCGGCTCCGACTGTCTGACGCAGGAGGAGGTGATTAAGACCAACGCCTGTGTGAAAGCTCTCACCTACTGCGACCTGCAGTACATTAGCCTCAAAGGTCTCCGCGAGGTGCTCTCCCTCTATCCTGACTACGCCCAAAAGTTCCTCACCGAGATCCAGCACGACCTGACGTACAACCTGCGAGAGGGCCACAACACGGAGGTACGGCATTCCGTGCGTTGATTGTTTTCAGATAGCTGTACGAAGAAGAACAGATGTCATGGGTTTATTTAAATCTTAACAAGGGAGCACATGGAAACAAAATCTCCAAACTAACAGAAAAATTAGATGACGATTTTGGGAAAAGTTCTTCTTTTTTTCATGTGTGGTTTAGGCTGAAGCAGCACATGATTGGCTCATCTGTTGTCTTTGAATCTGTTGTTGGCTTTAAGAAAAAAAACAGCTTTAAGCTCTCAGTCATTTAAATTTAGACACTTTCGGTACTGTTCTTACTGAGTGGGCATTGTGTTCTTTTATACCATTTTAAAAATGGAGTTAAAAAGACTCCGCTGTTACAAAAAGGACAGCTAAATGTGTCAAACTATCAGAGGGAGTCCTTTTACTCCCACTTATCTGGATGCAGGCGTGCCGATTTGCCCAAAGAAATCCCACCTCTGTGTTTGCCAGAAAGTCTTCTTTTTGTTGGACGTGCTCTGAGGCCCCCTCATCAGCAATCTCAACCGGTTTTAAGAGTGAACTGTGACATGTAAACACTTGACTTTTGATTCACCTACTTCCTTTTCCCTTTGATATTATCTGGAGCTTTAATAAGTCCACAAAAATACTTTACCTTTAAAGCACAGTAAGAGGAAAACTTTTAATTGTGATATTTTTGTTAAACATTGTAAAAATATCAATTTATTTAGGCATCTTGGACAGTGAGAGGCCAACTGATTTGGTAAATATTGAACTATTAAAGTGTAAATGAGTGGCACTTTGAACATAATCGTCCTAATTGCAGTCCTTTACAATATTGATATTGCTACATATAACAATATGTTGTGCAGCCTCACGAAATATAAATCAGAGCTTGAAATGATCAAATATTCATCATGGTCTTTATCTATCTATATATTAGTCATTCTGTCATATTATAAATATAAAACCTGGGAAATATTACCTTATAGATGATCACTTATTGAGCGTACAGTGTCTTGGACCTGCCTAATCTGTGACCTCCTCTTCCCTATATATTTATATATATATATATATATATATATATATATATATATATATATATATATATATATATATATATATATATTTATGCAATGAATTTGCACTTGAGAGGGATTAGCCATCTGCTCTGGGAACGAGGAGGAATCCATGACTTCTGCTTGAGAGGCAGCCAACAGATTCAAACACAGGCTAAGCATGAGTGCTTTAAATGGTAGGAATTTACTGATGGAGCTCAGCTGCAGGCGCATGAATAACCAGCTTATGTTGGGGGGGGAACGCAAAGTCACATTTTCTCTGTGAGTAAACATGTTAATTGGAGCAGCTATTTCACTGAAACATCATGAAGGTTGAAAAACACTTACATACATTTTGGGCTTTGGGATTTAAATATCGCTTCATCTCCGTTTCTTTTGATGAGACGCTGAGAATTTGGAAAAAATACAGACAGACTTTTATTAAGGGTGCCAACGTATAAGCATAGAGGCATGATCACAGTTATTCAAAAAAAATCAAAAATCAAATCAAAGCATTCTGATCAATCTGTAATATTCTGCGATGAATTTTGGTAGTGGTGCATCATATGATGAAGACAAATTTAGCAAAAAATAATTTCAAGAAAGACAAAGACATAACTGAGGTATACATCACAGCAGAAACATCATTCAAGGTTTAAATAGGTCTCGGAAAGTTTGACTTTACATGTCTGAACTGGCATTTTGATATCTTTTACGGTTTTTACACAATCGCAGTTAAAGTTTTAGGATTTTTGGAGATTTTTCCACAGACCATTCAACTGACAGTTAAAAGATTTTCAGACGTTTCGCAAACAAACTCTTCTTACTCCCACCACTTTTACAGAACATACAGAAGATTAAACATCAAAATGTAGGAATTTTTGTTTTCTTTAACCCAGCAACTGCTACTGGACTTACGCATTTCTAACAAATCTCATCAGAGTGCAGAGCGCACGCCCGAACTCCATCAGGCTTCAGTTGAATTTTGTCATCAAAAACAGGTTTGTTTCAACTTGTCGTATCGTCTACATTTAAAAAAACGTAGAAACCTAAAAATTCATGTGTGCCACCATTAGAGCCTTCTGCTGCTCACGGGTCAAGAATTTTTAAGGTACGACACATGTGTTTTGACACAGCATCTTTTTGAGGCTTACTTTTCAGTCTGCTCCTGTCTCTCTGTTAAGTTTGCTGTCAGAAGGTGAGAGACACAGGCGTGTGGTTACCACGGTGACCACGACGAGCCACTGGCAGCACATTTATCTTTATTTCTTGTTTCTCTTTCCACGTCTCATGCAGTTCATATAACCAAATGTAAGCTTTTCTTTTCTTATCTTCGATTATTACGAAGATGTGTTTTGAGCCGTATCTGCACTGGCTCCCTTCAGAATTTTATTTAGAAATTTTCGAGTTTATAAATACTGCATTATAAAGATTCCAGTAATACTCTGCAGTGTTTTTGCCTAAAGTCTAGTATATGAAAAAGATCATCTGTGGCAGGATATTTACTTATAAATTCATGGTTCTGGTCAGTCTTGAAGAAAAACTGATTTTTTGCTCTATCTCCATATTTTTTGGCCATTTCTTTTCCCAAACAGAAAAATCCCAAAGCAAACTAAATAAACTAAGAACATAAACAAAACAGTAGGTGAGCCAAATGAAATGTAATGTAAGAATTGTGCAGCTGTTGCTTTAGTTCTGCTGTCAAACCTCAGAAGGCAGTTAAAAAAAAAAGATGAAAAAGTTACTGGTTTATCTTCGGTTGTGAGATGAGGAGCCGATAGGAGGCTTGCAGGCAGGAGGAAAGCAGGTGGGGAGCAAGAAAAGTCTTTGAGAAAAAAATATAAATATACAGGTATATTAAAAAAAAAATTACAAACCAGGTGAGCAGTGGGGCAGGAAAATCCCAGGCCCAAATATGGTCTGACAGAACAAGAGCAAACATGACTCAATGTGTGAAACAAAGGCAGACTTTACAAGAACATGAGAGCAAATAAAATCAATTCAGCTGGATTCAGGTTTGGTGTATTTGACTTTGATTTGATTTAATACAACACAAAACAATAGAATAGAATACAAAGATATACAATATGATGCAATACAGTCATATGGAATTATATACAATACAAAATGATATGATAAATGACATGATATAATAAACTATAATATATGATACAGTGCAATATGACACAAACAATAATGCAACATACAAACTGATACAATACAAAACAATACGATACAATAATATAGATACAATATGATACAACACAGGATAAGGCAAGCAATATTACAATACATAAATATATGAGGCAATACAATATGATACAAACGTTAAAATGATACAACATACATACAATATAATACAATGGTATACAATACAAAATTATACAAACAATAATACAATACAATATAATGAGATACGTTATGAGAAAACACAAATACGATAATATGGAAGCAGTACTGCATAATCAAATGAAATAACTTTGAAGTAAACAGGAAACTAAAATGCAAAATATGAAAATACAGGGCTCAAGAGCTAGAGGAAAGAAACAAAGAAAACAAGAAAAACCTTTAGATCCTTCAAAAGAGTTTGTCGAATTAGATGTGTTTGGTTAAAGTTAGCAAAACAAAAGCTTTGTGACACAAACTAGTGGCTCTCTTGTTGTCAAGCTCTTCCCAGTAAATCTCATCAAAGAAGAAAAACAGCTTGGATCTGCCGTTAAACGGTTTCCTTATTTGACTGAATGCAAATGAGCCTGAACATAAAAAACAAAAAAATATAGGTACATTTGTAAACAGTTGAAGCTGCAACCAGCAGCCAGGTGGAGGTTATAAACTGGACTGTTTTCTGCCCAGATGCTCCTTCCACTTATTACCCGTCTTTGTGCAGCTGAGCCTCACCTCAGTTTCACATCAGTCTCCTCTGGTTAAACTGTAGGGAGTGAAGCCGTACTGTAGGTGGTTATAAGTCCTGCATGTCGCCCGCTGCCGAAAGGCGAAACACAGGCTGTATTTTATCTGCCTGTGTCTGTGGATTTTAATGAAGTTCTCAGAAAATAATCCTAGGATGTCTGTCTACGACTTACTAACCTTTGGAATCAAACCCACTCAAAATGACTGTCATCATTAATCACATACAGCAAATACAAATATCTACAGCTCTTTTGAAGTTGCAGATATTGATGTAGTAAAATTGCTTGTAGTATTAGAAGCTATGCGATAAAGCAAAAAAATATAAAAATAAAAAAGTCGAGATATATGCAACAAAAGCAGCAGTGCATCCCTAATCGACCGCAGGGATGGGCTAAAAATAGCACCGTTCGGAGGGTGGGGGAGGGACAGGGCCATCCCTGAGTGGATAAATATAGAGCAGCAACCAGATGGAGACGAGATGAGAAAACATCAGGATGAAGGGAGGCAGCAGGGGAAGAACCTCGCTCATATTTGCATTCACGTGCCGAACACAAAAGCACACACAGCCTAAAAGCGTTCGGTTCTTTTCACCCTACCCTAACCTTAAAACCAAATAGAAATGTTGAAATTGTATCTCAGTGTGAGCACATTTAGAGCAACACGACATGGCATTTCACACACTGAAACAGGTCTGTGTGTGCCACCGTGCATTGTTTCTCATACACCTTCACACCTGCAAACACACACATTTTTTTTTGTTTTTTCTGGCACGCCGCATCTCAAGACGGCACGTGAGGCGCTCATGAATACAGACACTCCAAAACCATTTCCTCTCTCAGCTCGGTTCCCTCCTGGCTAAACCTCTGCTAAAATTAAACCTCTGTGATCTATAAATACCAGCCGGGGCCATGTGAGCCAAAAAAAAAAAGGCTGGATGAAGACAACAAACATAGGAGGAGGGGGGGTGAGAGACGGGGATGGTGGTGATAAAGAAGGGGAAAGGGAAGGATTGGGACTGGATTTTAATCTGCTTTGAGAGAAAACGTGCTGAAAATAAACCCCAAAAACCTTCCAGAAGTCACGACTAAATGAATTTCACCTGGAAGGGTTTGTTTTGACGCAAAAAGACTTTTTAGTCGTTTCTTCTATTTTTGCCAGAAAGCCCTCAAGAAGTGACTTCGGCGCTCACTCGCCGTTGAATGAGAATGCTCCTTTGCAGCGCGTTTAACTTGAATGAACATCAGCTCTGATGCAGCTCTTATGAATGGGTAAATATTCCCTTCAGCGACACGGTCAGCGACTCAACAGCTCCCCCGTCTGATCAGAGAGGGATTAAACAACAGCAACAAATGAACAAAACACTTACAAAATACATAAAAAATAAAACACGAAACATAACCCAGATAGGTCTCCAATATTAAGAGCAACCTACAAAATGTTGGTTCAGTGTACTGTGAACAAATGAAGATATTTTAAAGGGTGTAAATGCAGCTTTTGCCGAATTTTCCATACATTAACTTTCTTCTATAAAGCCCAACTGTTGCTGTTGGTTGTTGCTGTCTTTTATGATTTTTTGGGAGTTTTTTGCACATTTTGTGCTTGTTGTACACCTGCCAATTTCACAGCACAGTATTTCTGACTGAGCAGCATGTTTTAATGTATACTTCGTGTCTGGTTTTTCAAAATGGCACAAAGCGCAGGAAGACAAAATGATGACAGAAACAGAATAATAAGTAATAAGGGTGTTTACACTTCCACCTTTATTAAATTGCATGCAAAAATGGTCACCAGTGGCATACGTGTTTCATATATTTCCTGTTTTTGTTGATAAATCCTTTCGACTTACTATAGTTGGTTTAGTGAAACCAAAAGCAACCACCACAAAAAAAGGGCTGCAGACAGGAGGTTGTTTACTGCGAGACAATAATGTGAGCTCTGCTGGTGTTGTTGGAGGAGGGGAATCCAGCTCAGAGGTGGGTCAGACAGACACGCAGCAGACTGAGCGAAGGCTGTAAGCAACAATAAACTGAATGTTCTGCAGCAAACTGCTGAGTTTGTCCAAGATCTGGCAGTGCTGAAGTGACTTGGCTGAGCTTTTGAAGAGCTTGCAGATGGTGGAGCGTCGCTGCACTCCAACACGGCTGGCCGCTCTCCTGTAATCAGACACAAACACACCGGGGGATTGGGGGGGCGGTGGCACTCGGAGATCAACAAGCTGTGATTCCAAGAGGCTGATGTCAGAGATCGGAACTTTAATCCCTACATTGTGTCTGAAATCACTTTCTGCTTACTGTGTCCAGCTCTGGAAAGTGATTTTGGTGTTTTTCGTGTTGCTGTCTGAATGCATAATAACATTTTAGACTCTCCAGCACAAAAAGTAAGGAAATGTTTGTTTGTCTGATTATTTCTTTGTTGTAACAATGCTGCTTGGCATTAAATCTTTTTCTTAAATGGAGCCACATTTGTAAGGAAAATGCATTTGTGGGGTGAGCAGCAGAGTTGAATTTGTGGGTTGTGCCCATGAAAAACTTGCCAAATCCTCTCTGGTGCCTGATTGGTGCTTGAATGTCAACACCTGTAAGCAACTGGTGTCAATCCCTTATTTACGTCTGGGACCAAACTCTAACCTTCAAGATGACAATGCTTGACCCTACGGAGCGGGGTTTATCAAAGACTACCTCCAGACTTGCGGGGTGGAGAGGATGGAATGACCCAATCCGCCTGCAGTCCTGACCTCAACCCCCCTGAACACTTGTAGGATCAGCCTGGAGGTGCTGTTCCTTCCACAGCGACTGACTTAAGAATGATGCTGGTTGAAGAATGGGACGCCATCCCTCAGCAGTGTGTGACCAAGCTGGGGAGCAGCATGAGGAGGAGTTGCCAAGCTGTTGTGGCTGCGTATGGTTCTTCCACATGCTGCTGAGGCCCCTGTTTGTCAAATTGCCAGCATGTCTTGTTTCTACAGACTTCAATCACACAATCCAATAATAAACTTCACCAAACAAGAGTCAGAAGCAGAATAAGCTGTTTGGCAGAGAAGATTTGGCAGGTTTTTCATTGGCGCAGCCCACAAACTCAACTCTGCTGCTCAACCCACAAATACATTTTCCTGACAAATGTGGCTCCATTTAAGGAATAATCAACAGACTTTCAAATGGTATAAGATTTATTGCCAAGAAGCATTGTTGCAACAAAGAAATAATCAACCAAAAACACATTTCCTTACTTTTGTGAGGAAGTTTAGTTTTCTCAATGTACAGGAAAAAGAAGTGTATTTTCAATAAACACTCATAAATAGGTGCATTATTCGAGTTTGTGTCACGGATTTTATACAGAAAAATTCTTTAAATTCCTATATATTATCAAATTTAGAAGTTTGTTTATCTTTAGAAATATTTCATGAACCATTGGAACTCGCAGAAAATGATCAATAAATGCACATCCACAACTGATTGGCCTTCGGAGTCAGCCCAATTTAAGATGTCTGCATTCAGCATAAGATGATCTTAGTCTAAAACTCTGGCATTATAGGCGATACTTTGCCTTTAATTGAACCTCCAGTCTAGGCATTGTGTTTCAGCTCTCTGAACTGTCCTGTAAAATTAAAAATTAAAAAAACGCTACCGTTTTCTCTCCATCCAGGCCGACTACGAGAGCAACGGAGGAATCATGAGGAAGCTTGCCTCCATCAAAGAGGACGAGGAGGGATCGGGCTCTGAGGGCGAGCGCTCTCCTCTCCCCAAGATGCCCCCCCTGGGCAGGCTGGGCCGAGGTCTGCGCTCCCCCCTGCGCTCCCCTCTGCGCTCGCCACTGCTGCCGCCGAGACCCTTCAAATCGATGAGCGATCAGAGTCGACCCGCCAGCCTGCAGATCCCCGTGGTGAGCTTCAGCTGCCTGCAGCCGGACCTCAGCCCTCGGTAGGGAGCCACTCGCTCACCAGGGGGAGGGGGATATTCATCTGACAGGGAGTCTGTTTTAATTACAGACGCATGCAGGACGTTTGAACCGAGGTGTTGGGTTTTCTTAGCGCTGGAATGCGGAGGTTTGCACAAACATCGATTCGGTTTTTGTGTCAGAGAAAAGAGACAACAGCCTAGATACGACCAGGTTTATGCAACAAAATTCTATACATTTGAGAGAGTCACTGTAAAGTTTTCCAGCCATCTTGAAAGGATAGTTCATATCTTTTGAAATGGAGCTTTGCAGAAAGGTTATGAATAAATAATATGTCACCTGATGTAGATACAGTCATGAGAAAAATAAAATCTTCCCCATTTTAAAACCAGAAGCAAAAAACTAAGTCCACTCTTGGTGCTTCTGAAGGGAAAGTAGATTACCAGACCATCATCTGTGTGACCCAGGAGTTCTGGCGCTTTGCTGCTCCGGAGCACGGAGGTGTGTGTTAACACAATGTCAAGGCGGGAAGACATCAGCACCGACTTTAAGAGAAGCAGCTGTTGGTGCTCATCAATCTGCGGAGAGTTACACGATTGTTTCCAAACAATCCAAATGCAGCATTTCAGCGCAAACGCCTCAAACCAGCCGTCGAGCACGGTGGTGGTGGTGTGAGAATCTGGGCTGGTTTTGCAGCAAAAGGACACTGGTTTGCAGAGGAGTTTGTGGTCGACCCGTGATCCCAAACACAGCAGCTAATCTACATCAGAGCGGCTGAATAGGAAAAGAATGAAGGTCCAGTTAAAGTACAAACCTCAATCTGAATATAGGAGCTGAGCAGAAACAGCTATCTGCAAACCTCAATCAACTGAAGCAAGGATGTAAAGAAGAGTGGGCCCAAACTACTCCACAACCATGTGAGAGTCTGATAAAGTCATACAGAAAAACCACAACTGAGAGTTACTGCGGCTAAATGAGGTTCTACAAGCTGTTGAATCGTGTTTTTTTTTTTTTCACTTATGTTAAATAAGTAACGACACAGTGGAATCTGCTGGGTTTTTAAACACTTGAGGTTAGATTTGAATCATTTTAAAACCAAATTACTCTTAATATTGAATCCTAGGATCTAAAGATGGTGGACTTTTCTTTTTTTTTTTCTTGATGCTGCAGCTCTCGTTCGGAGAAACAGAGTTCAGTTCTGACCAGTGAGCTAACGGCTGGTCAAATGAATAATTTAGCTTTCAACTTTCGCCAGCACAGTCTGGGAGCGAATGCAGCAGAAATTACATTCAGTCACGGTCTGGATGTGGATCTGGCTGCTGATTGTTATGCAGGTGTGCGCAGCTCCTCTCCAGCAGTCCATCATCTCCTGTCGCTGAGCGACCTTCGACCCGACAGCTGGAGGCGCTCTCTCTGTAATGATACATTCGCAGGCAGGTGCAGGAAGTCTCTGACATGTTTGTGAACTTTGTCATGTTTTTTAGAGAACAGATCAGACCAGCAGGAGTTAGATTTTCAGGGCTGAAATATTTCCAAGACGCAACAGCAAAAACAAGGTTTACAATTACGTTTGCATTCAGCTCGGTCTTCTTGCTTCACGGCTGTGTTTAGGTCGTAATTATCTCCATATCTGTTCGTTTCTTTCTGTTTTCTGCCTCCTATCCTAGCTCACAAGTTTCAGTTCAGGCTGTTTAGATCTCACATCTGACCCGATTCTGTTTCACAGAAAACTCTCCTTCAGAATGCCTTATTTACATCCCAGGCTTTTACTTCAAAAACTAATGATGCTCTTACATAACACATCTGAATATTTCCAGCCTAATGGTTAGTTTGGCACGCGTCAAACAGAAATGTGGACCGATCAGCTGAAGTTTAAAAATTTTTTCCAGACCCGAGCCTAAACAGAGCTCATAAAAGCAGCGATAATGAGACATCAACGCATCTAAACGGAAACCGTTAGGTCCTAAAAGTGAACATGTAAATGAGAAAAGTATGATGTTTTTTGAAGTGGCATGTTTTAAATGTAAAGAACGATGCATGAGGCCAAATGCAGGAAAGCCGGTTCTGTCTGGAAACACGCGTTCAGATGTAGCTTGTTTTCAAATCACGACTTTTTAAATCAAACAAAATGTTTTTGACACCATTTCTGCAAACTGCGTCTTACTCAAGTTGTGAAAAACACAATTTAACTGTCACTTTGTCATGAAAATCACTCAGCACAGTTACGCTTCCAGAGGGATGAGTTTCTTAATGTTTGTTTTGTTTTTTTTTATTGAAGAAGCCGCTTGCCTCCGCTGTTCAGAGTGGGAGTGAGTTTAAACACGATTAGACTCTTGAGTAAAATTTATCACTGAAAATGATTCGCTGCTTGATATTAGGCAGAGTGTTGATTAGATCTCTAATGAGAAACTCTAATAGTGTTCTGTGTGATTAGTTTATTGTTGCAGCATCTTTGCAGCCCTGACACAGATTTCTTTGCTCCTTTAACAACATTTTTTTTTTGTTTTATGAATGCCAGACATTTTGGGATATTTGTAATCATACAGTACATGCTGTCTTAACCTCCTAAGACCCCAACTCTTGCATGGTGTGCATTTTTAATTTCTCTTTGCTGTTTGCGCTGATTGGAACCTGATGTGAATCAAGGAGTGCTGAGCCAAATGCAGATGTGGACTTCAGGTCCTAGCAGGTTAAATAAGGAAGCATCAAATGCATCTGCAGGACTGGTGTGCGCAAAAGTATGCAACAGAACAACAACAAGCTGCAGGAGGCTTTTATTTGCTGAGCTTTGCTGCCACTATGTGGAGATTCACTCTTACTACAGCCCCAAAAATTACAAGAATGCATTTCACCTCATAGCATGTGTTTGCTACGTTTCTTTAGCTGTGGCGGCCATCTTGAATTGGATTGCCTTCAAAAGTTAAAGAGGTGTAGAGGTACATTCAGTCATCACTTTCTGAAGGTTTCATTAAAATCCACCCAGTGGTTTGTGAAGTTTTGCTTACAAACTTAAAAAGGTAAATGCAAAGTTCTTGTGCAACCTATCAGAGCTCGGAGTATGTGTTGGGGATCAGTGTCAGCTACTACCACGTCAAATTTTAGCTCAATATCTGTAAAATAAACTGAGTTAGAGCCATTCTTCTGTTTTTCTAAGGATTAGCTGTGATGGTCATCTTGAATTATGTTGATTCTAAAAGTTAATCAGTTGTAGATTTACGCCTAATGAGTACTTTATGAGAATTTAATTAAAAAAAAACTAATGAGATTGTGAGATATTTTGCTAACAGACACGGAGAAAAACCAGCTCCTGCCAGATAGGTAATTCTTTGTAACAATGATCTCTCATTAAACACAAATCTTTTGTTTTTGTTGTGTGTGTGTGTGTGTGTGTGTGGTCCATCTCCAGGTTTGTGGATGGGATAGAGACAGAAAACCACAGCGGTTCGTCTCAGAAGTTCGAGTTTTCTCCCACTTCGATTCACAGTTTCCCACCCAGCCCAGATTCAGCCGCCTCAGGTAAACTCCGGTGCAAAAGTCCTAAGCGTCAAACCTAACAAACAGCTGAATAAATGATTTCTCTTTGTTTATTTTGTGTTCTCAGGAGCCCACGATGAGGGCAACACCATGCAGACTATCTCCACGCTGAAACAAGAGGTGAGACTAATAAAAGCTGTGTTTATGGACGTCAGAAAGATTTTTATTTTTATTTTACACCAAAAAGGACACAACATTTGTTTATTAGAAGGGTTAGAGCTTTTAGAGATTTTAGGATGAAACTCTAGAGACAAAACTGGACTGAAGGGTTGTTTTTTTATATATACCATGAACCATGAAAAAAAAAAGCATTTTCTGTAAAAATGAAGTGAATGTTCAGCTGAATGACAGCTGAAATTAGTTGAAGAAGCTGAAAGGCGCAGAGCACTAGCTAAAAGGAGCAAGACAGTAGATAAAAGAAAGAAAGATGCTAGCTAAAAGTCAAAAATAACAGAACACTGGCTAAAAGCTAAAAGAAGCAAAACACTAGCTTAAAGCTAAAAGGAGCAAATGCTAGTTAAAGTTAAAAGTAGCAAAACGCTCTTTAAAAGCTAAAAGTAGAAGTGAAACTCAGATTGTGGTCATTGGATGTAAATCTACAACTGATTACCTTTCTGAGTCAACCTGATTCAAGATGGCTGCCACAGCATGTTCCTAAATAACACAGAGATACATACAGATACTGAGCTAAACTTTATCTTGGTAGTAGCTGAGAGTCATCTACAACACATACTCTGAGCGCGGCATGTTGCAGAATTTATTTATTTGTTTGTTATTATTAATAAGTGAATTTTTTTGTCTCTGATGTCGTTTAAGAAGCTCTGGTTTATATAAATGTCCGTTCGTCTCCTCCAGATGTGTGTCCTCTCCCGTCAAGTCACCTCAGTGAGTCAGGAGCTGCAGGAGATGATGCGCCTCCTCAAGCCTCTCCTCCACAACTCCTCGTCGCTGCTGATCCCCTGCAGTGTGACTCCGCCCCCCAGTGTGTCCCCGCAGAGCTGCTCGCCAGCCCCGCCCCTCCTGGCCCAGCACGCGGACGTCCGGAACCCCCCGCCCGTCCTGGTGCCGGCCCCGCGCTCTCCTCAGCTGAGCACCAGCGAGGCACTTCGAGGCGAGTTCGACCCCCTTCAGGGTTCCTCTCCTCCTCCTCCTCCTCCCGCCTCCCGACACGTCAGCCCTCCCCTCTCCCGTCGCTCAGCTCCTCCGTCGCTCCACAGCTCTCCTCACGAGCACTCCCATCCCTGTCCTCCGTCCTCCGTGCCGTCTCTGTCATCTTCCAGCCACCCGTCGGTCACCGCTCCCCTCCTGGTGGACTTATCAGAACCAGAGTTCCAGCTCCAGTTCAGGTCTTATCTCCAAACCTCCGGGGGGGCATCGAACTCCCAGGCATCCCTCCTGAACCTGCGGGGCGCCGAGTGGCAGGAGAGCAGCTTCCAGCTCAGCTTGGTGGACGAAGGACGACCGTCGGTGTGAACGGATCAGGACCAGCATGCCACACAACCTACTGCATGACGAACACTCGCCCGAAGCTTTGCGTGGGCAGAACAATGTAAATACGCTGTTTTTAAACTGTTGTCATGAGCACTGATAATAAACTACTTTAACATCTTCATTTTATATGGTTTGACTGATTTGAGGAAGAAGCAGGGGTTTAGGTTTAAGTGATTTAAATGTCTAACAGTGACATGTTTAATGATAATCTCATTTGTGGGGGGAAAAAACAAAGCCCTGCAGAAGTCAGGAGTCAATCTGACTGGAAATATAGTAAAAACTATAAACGTGCATCTCTGGTGGCTTTTATAGTTCCAGGACTCTGTGTGAGGAAACATCTGGACCTTTAGGATGATGCTGAAGAAAACTGCAGGTAAAGTGACAATAAATAGATTTGTTTTTCCATTTTTCCTTAATTTCGTGCTTACTGCTTTTACAGTAATAATATCTTCACTTCTGTGGAAATAAGCTTCATTTAAAGCTTGTGTTTTTGCACTCAAATACTCCATTAATCCGGTAAATCCTCTCTACGGTCCAGTGTTCGTAGCCTTCTCCCAGATTTTGTGAAAATTCTGCTTTGGGACTTTTGACAATGACTTTGCTGCCCCTTTGTGGTTGCTTTTGTTACCTTCGCTGCCTTCAGCAGATCCTTTAAAAAAATGTTAAATTAATTAATTTCTGTTTTCTTTGTCCTGCATTGCTTCACAGCAAAGGTGAGGATCTTTATATAGGAACTATTACTGTGCAGAAATTGGAAAAAAAAAGTCTTTATCTGATCCAGGGTTCTGATAAGAGTGAAGAGGGATCATATTTCTCCAGTTTTAGCTTCTCTCCACTGGCTTCCTGTCAAATTTAAAATCTAACATACTCTCAACAAGCATCTTATATTAAAGATCTTATTGTTTCACATTTTTCTAACGGAGCACTTCAATCAGACTGCAGGTTTACTCGTTGTTCCTGGAGTTTCTAAAACAGGAGGCAGAGCTTTCAGTTATCAGACTCCTCTCCTATGGAACCAACTTCCTGCGTTTCAGACGAGGCTTAATGCTTTCCTTTTGGATAAATCCTAAAGTTAGGGTTGGTTTGGGTTTCCTGAGCTATCCTTTAGTTCTGCTGCTGTAGGCTTAGATTGAATGAGGACAAAATGACCACTTTTCCTCACTCTGTTGCTGTCTTTACTTTGTATTTGAACTTATTAATGCTATTAACCTGCATTTTCCCCTCTTCCTATAGAAACTACAACTGGTGGAGCAGATTGAGGATTGCATCGAAATGATGTTTCAACACAATCTGCTGGCTGACAATACTACTACTACTACTGGTATTTTGAGTCTGACTGTATCATAATTGGATTTAATAGGATTCCTGGTTTGGGTTTGTTTGTACAGAGCCCTAAAACCATTTGTTGTGTCAACTGGCTCTATATAAATAAACCAAATTGAATTAAAACTCTTAAACCCCTGAAGATTCAGAGCACCCCCTGATCATCTCGGCACTGCCTCTGCTCCACTGTGTGGTCTACTTTGATATAAATACATGTTTGTGTGTTTGTTTTCTCCTTTGTACCTGCTGAGCCCTCTGTAACCGAGGCTGCTGCTTTGTCTGGAGCGGCAGATCCAAACTTTTGACTCAGTGGTTACACTGCTGCTCATGTTTTCCACACGAGTCCGTGGGATTACGCTGCAGAAAGGCCTCAACCACCGACCGACTCTTTACACAGTCCCGTAAACACACCGAACACAGGCACGAATACAAATCCAACTCCATTTGATCACTGGATGTATTTTAAACTGAAACGACGGTTTGATCTTTTGGGGATGATTGTGTTTCTCGTGCACCGAGGGAGGGGAACGGCCCCGTCAGCTCTTTGAAAGCATCGACTAACTTTATGTGTAAACACAACACACAGAAGAGGGGTTCACCCGAGCCTCTTTTCTCACAGCAGAAAGATGCTAAACTCTGCGACTCATCTCATGTAAAGACCAGGGAAGAGGTTTCGTTTTAAGCAACAACAGCAGTAATTATCCAAACTTATTTGCTGTTTTTGCACTTTTTTAAAAAACAATTGAATAGCAGAAAGGATGAAGTCTTGGTTAAAATATGTAACAGCAGATGTGCAACCTTTATATTAAAGTAAACAAAACGGCTAAATTATGTGCAAACAAAAGAACAAAGCCTTGTCAAATTATTAAAAGGGAAATGGATCAGAACAAAAATCAATCACAAGCTTTGGCACTTTGCTTTAAAAAAAAGTAAATTTTGATTTAGATTTTAATTCAGGCCCATTTTAAATGTCTTAACAGTGAACGTGTCAGTACAACATAGGTGCCACAAGGTGGCAGCATTTCCACAGTGAATCTACCAGTTTTCTCTTCAATTTTTAAGATTTTTTTTATTTTTATTTTTCAGGTTCTGTAGGCATGTAGACTCTTCCTGTAGTCAGGAATGATCAGTTTGTCTGTGTGGAAATGAAAACTGATACCAACACATGTTTTTAATTCAGGAAAGAGATTCAAACTGTTTGCAGAATAAACCAAATAAAGCAATTGCTAATTCCTTTTAGGATCAGAAATAACAACTAATAAATGAAGTACGATTGGTTTTATCTTCTTACATTTATTTCTAATGAAGCAAACTGAAGCAAGTTTTTATTTATGCCATTTTTTTAAAGCTAAAGCCTTACATATTTGATGAATCCAACAGTTAAAATCTTAAATTTGCACAACTTTTTGCAGCTTTATCATCGTGTCTTAAAGATTCTTATGTTCTGGTTTGTTCAAGGAAACCAGGAGGTAAAATAATCCACATCTTAGACTTTCCTAGAGGGAGTGCTTTTTCTGTGAAGACGCAGCGTGAAGGCTGAATGACTTCACTGAACAAGCTAAAATTTATTTTTTAAAGTTAAAACATGCAGAACAGAAGCTGAAATAAGGAGAACATAAACCAGCAGCGAGAACTAAAGGCAGCAAAACAGCAGCTAAGAGCAAAAGAACAGTAGCTAAAAGCAGCCAAATAGTAAAGATAACATTAGCAGAACAGATGATAAAGCTAAAATCAATAAAATGGTAGCTAAAAGATAAAAAACAAAATGGTAGCTAAAAGGTAAATAAAGCAAAACAGTGGCTAAAACCCAAAAGTGATGAAATAATAGCTAAACAGTTAAATTACAAAACTGTAACTGAAACCTAAAAGTAGTAAAATGGTAGTTAGAACCTCAAAGTGACAGAACAGAAACTAAAATCTAAAAGTAGCATAAAAACAGAAAAACTGACCCAGTAGCTCAAAGAGAACAAAGTTTGAACTCAGTGTGTTTTTATTTTATTATTATTTTAAATAAAGTCAAATCTTGTGAAACATGTAAAAGTTAGAAAACCAAAAGTCACAGCACCCATCTTCAGATCAAGCTGTATAAATGATTAAAATAACACAAAATACGCAGAAGTTTGAAACTGTAAACAGGAAACCAGCAGTGTGTCACAATAATTCAACTCAAACACATAAAGGGAAGATTTAAAACTGTTTTTCTTGCATAAAACCCTTTTATATGACAAAAAAATGTTCATTTGGCAAATCTGATTTAATCCAGACTGCTATTTTAAAGGTTTGCATTTCAGTTTGGATCAAAAATCACCTTTTTCCCAACATGACTGATGTCTGCTAACACAGGTAAGAGGCTTTAAACAGGCTCCCATACGTCACCGCTCACATACATACATGCGTACCTCACGCTGAGGAAATGGTGGTGGTTGTCAAACACGTTTAGCATGAAGCTGGACAGACAAGTGTTGGCAGCACACACACACACACACACAGAAACCACAAAGGAGGAGGCAGACAGGCTGAGCGGTAATGATAGGTGACCACTTTTCCATCTAAAATAAATCAAGAACTGCTGACCACACCGTCGGTGAGCAGCAGCCCTGCTGTTTGGACAAACAAACATCCAGTAGAAGTGATGGATGAAACAAATGATCAAGAGGAACTTTTTTATTGCCGCTGTTTTTTTTTTAAGGAAAGAAAAAAACCCTTGTCTGTGACTTCTTAGCTGAATTTGTTTTAACCTTTTGACCGGTCGTGGTGTCATTCTGTTCCCAGACCTGCTAAGCTGGTTTCCTCAGAACTGTGAAGGTATCTGACCTCAAATTTAAAGATTTTCCAACAAAAAGAAAAACCAATAACTCACCCTCTGCGCGTTTGTTAAAACCGACACAAAAGTTCCAAAGTATTTTATCACACTGAACTTACTGGATTCTAAATCTTTCAAATTAAAAAAAAGATAACTTAGAGCTCATGAGAAAACGTAAATTAAATTAAAAAAAATAAAACAAAAGCAACTGTATTACTAAAAATATCTTGATTTTAGGGCTAAAGATGCTAAAATGTCTAACTTGAAATCTTTGGAAAAGGGAGAATTAAAGGAACAGTTCATATCTTTTGAACTGGGGTTCTGTGGAAAGGTTATGAATTAATAATATCTTACCTGTTTTAGCCCCCTAAACGACCTCGGTTTGAAAAAAAAAAAGATTAACTCTGACAGCTGATTGTTAGTCCAAGCTAAAGGCTAGTTTGTCTAAAAGCTAGTCAGAGCTAAAGGCTAATCCAAACTTAAGGCTATCCAAAGGTTAGCTTAAGCTAAAAACTAGTCCAGACTAAAGGGAAGTATTAACTAAAGGCTAGTCCAAAATAAAGGCTAGTTTCAGCTACAATCTAGTCTAATTTAAAGGCTAGTCTGAGCTTAAGATGAGTCCAAATTAAAGGCTAGTTTAGGCCAAAGGTTAGTATAAACTAATGGCTAGTTTCAACCAAAGGTTTCAGCTACAAGTTAGTCCAAATTAAAGGCTAGTCTGAGCCAAAGGTTAGTATAAACTAAAAGCTATTGTGGGCTAAAGAAATGTCTGAGCTAAATGCTAGTCTGAGCCAAAGGCTAACCCAAATTAAAGGCTAGTCAGAGTGGGATTTCGACCAAAGTGACTTCATGGCAGTTCATGAGAGCAATGTTTTACAAACCTTTAAATTGCCATTAAAATTGTGTTACAGTTATTAACATTATTCTATAATTATTTGCAGCTGCAGATGGCTGTAGCACTTCATGACATTTCTGCCAGAATAACCAGACAATGTTGTAATGCTGGGGTTGTTTTAAGATCCACTTTGGTCTCAGTTCAGTTCAGACCAGCCTTTAGTTCATCAATCCAGAATTAAACCCTTTTTTTTCTCCTAATCTGGAGTTATTGAAAGCGTCATCTACCACAGGTAAGATATTAAGTGTTCGTAACCTTTTTACTTCAGAAGATTTCATCCGTTTAAGTCTTTGGTGCTGCGCTCCAAAAAGTGTGAGAAAAAGACGGTTTAATAATGTTTGCTTACATTTTTTTCCAAACAGTGTGAAACTTTTAAAACAGTTATTTGGTCCAAAGGATCTGTGATTCATAGATCTTTAATCAGATGAACTTTCTGGCATTAATCACCTTTCCCTCCTCGCTCTGTGCCATCACAGCATCTGGGACATTAATTAACCTTCTAAAAATGTGATCACATTACTCATTTACAGTACGGAAAGAAGAAGCAGCTCTGCTTCTTCCAACCTGTTTGGTTACGGCGCTACAGTTGAGGTTAACGGCTCTTCCTTTGAATGGGTGTAATCGTTTCATACATGTCATTTTGTCTCAGGATTTCCCTCCCTCTCTTCCTCCCTCCCTCCTCCCTCTCCATGTGTCATTTTACTTCTCTTTTTCTCAGCCAGCAGCAGCAGTCCGTCTTCGTCGCTCCTCTTCTGTACATCTCGCCACTCGCTCTGCAGCACATTTCGTGGAGAACCTTGGGAAATTCTCGCGCTCTCTCTCTCTCTCTCAGGCTGGATTCACTCATTTTCACCAATGGATGGAGTTTGTCGCCTAGTGACTTCTTAAAAAGTGAGTAAGATTTTTATTAAAAACTTCTTCTCTAGATTATAAAAGCATGGCTTTATAATAACACACAACGCAACTTAAATGAGTTAAAGGAAAGCAAGAATTATGCTAACTTTTTGATATAAATTAAGCAGTTTTTTAGATCTTACAAGACTGATATGATCAGACAAGTGTTGATTTATAATCAATTATCACTTCATCTAATCATAATAACATATTTCCTGACAAAAAACTAGTCATTATTTCTTAAAACTAATTATTAAAACATTAAATAATCTAAAATTTTAAACGTTTACAGTAAAACACAATATTATAATTTAGTTTTATAGAGAAATATTTCAATATTTGTTCACATTTCTGTAGTTTATTAAGTGTTTTACTTTAAATTGTCTTCTCTAATGATAATAGCGCTTCCTCATCCTCTGTTGTCCTCTGCTTTTGTTTTTGTTTTTTGTATTTTTATAAAACAGATATTGCTTCCCTGTTAATAACTTATTTAGTAGATCAGTTCAACTGCTTTAAAAAAATAATAATTTTATTGAATTTCTAATTTGCGATGGACATTTTAAAGAGTCTGACGTTCAACAACTCTGAAGACAATAGGAAAATGAAAGGACAGAAAAAGCATTATATTGTTTGTTTTAGGAGAGTAAAAGACTGACAAATTAGCTGATAAATTAGTTGTTTTTTAAGCTATTCTGGACCCACCTTCACCACTTAAGGACAAGTCTTGACCTAAATTGAGGAAAATTGTCAAATCTCTTAAACTTATTTAAAAGATGGTTCGATTGAAACTTAATGGTAAAGAATATCACAGCATCCCAACACAAAGATAAAAAAAACAAGTTTAATTATGAACCATGATGACCAGCAAGTGGTGAAGCTAGAGAGGGAAACTTTCCCTTTTACACCCAATTAACTGGATTTTAATTAAAACCAAAACTTTTTACTTCAACCTGTTTTTAACGACATCAGCCGTTCTTTCACAGACATGCATAAAATAGTCCAACTACTGAGAAGTAGTTTAAAAAAGACTCAACGTGTAGCTTTTAGCTGAGTACCCACACATTGAATATACAACCAATGTTTTATTAAATTGATTCAGTCACTTATTAAAGCATTAACTGTAAGACGTAACAATCAGAATGTTGTTTTGTTTTTAAACTTCATTTTCCACAGGCAAGAGCTCGTGACCCAGTGAAAATGGGTATGCGTCCCACTTTTGGGTTGCGACCCACCACTTTAAAAGTGGCTAAAACCCTCAATTATGACAAATGTAAAAGTTGAGAGGCTTGAACAAAGCTTGACTCAGGTGTAGCATTTGTTAGTATTAAGCTAACTCAACTAAAACCTTTTACATGTTAACTTAGTAAAACCAACATCCTCCAGTTTGGCTCACGCTGACATTTTCTTTTTTTTTTTTCAGTCCAACTGGCCCTTTTCTCGAGTTAAACACAGCTGCAGCTAATGAAATTAATAACACCTTTGATTAAGCACTCGTCTGAGCATTAACAAAAGGTTATATTGTCGGTTCAGTGGTTTATTAGGCACACCTGGATCAAACGGGGCCATTATTAGCTTAATTTTTATTAGCCGCAGCTGTGTTGTTGCACTGACACCGCGGCTCTTTTTTAACGTCCCAAACTGCCTCTCTGGGTAAAGTTTGAGGCTCGAAACGACAGTAGAGTGACTAATAACCAGCATGTATCTGTGCCGAATTTTACACAACATAACAAGAATGTAGGCAACCTGTAAAACGTTGTTCGCCAACTATAAATATCTGTAAATCATCAAGATTGAGCTAAATATAGAGGTTTTTTAAATGGAATTCGCCGCGCCGGAAGGAGTTTTAGGAGCCCTCAGGATTAATTAAAGCACTGAGTGAGGAAAATTTAATTTAAAAAGGTAGGAATTTAGCTCATAAGGTTTGACTGTTGAGCTTGTAGTGTTTAAATGTGACTTGTTTTAACTGATAAAGCAGCTTAAACTTTAAAATAAGTAGCTTAAATCGATATCACAGCTATGAACTAGAAAATATTTAAATCCTATAGAAAATATGTGAGGTAAAGCAGACCAAATATAACATATATATATATAAATATTTTTTTAATCTAAAATATTTAGGTTTGTCCAATAAATAGAAAGTTGCTGAGGGGAAACTGTGAAAAATATGTATATTTAATAATATATTTATATATATATATATATATATATATATATATATATATATATATTTTTTTTTTTTTTTTTGAGCCCAGTTTTCTGATAGTAAATGCTGAGCTGTAAGAATCTGGTTTATTTGCTGGTAAAGCTCCTTATATTGAATTAAAATGAATTATTAAGGGATTATCACCACTGCTTTCCTTGTTGGGTCAAATCGAAGCATGTGAAGTGTTTGGTTTTTAGAAATGAAACACTGTTTGGAGCATTTTGGATCAGATTGAGGTTACAGGACGGACCCTCTTTGCCACCCAAAGACTACTTTTAGGAGTTACCAGATGTCAATCAGGTTTAAATAAAATTACAGTAAATCAGATCGTAACCGTGGACCCCTGGAGTGCACTTTAATCACACCCTCCTGCTCTTATCTCTGGAGGATGTACTCTGTTGTGGTTAACCGTGAAGATGCACCAAAAGGCCCAGAATACACCCCCAACCCCCCTCCCC